>NW_027644515.1:0-74460 GCF_032717465.1 Coenobita brevimanus
AGTTTTCTCTGTAAGGGACAAACTTTTCAGCCCTTCCATCTTTATCACCTTATATGCCTAAGAAAAAAAATTCTCTCAGTGGTGTTGTGATTGCTGTATTTGTACCCCCACTCATGTAGCCACGAAACATGTCATAAGCATGTTATGTCGAAAGTATGATAAAGCAAACTGACATTTATGAAGTAACCCGCCCTGTCCTGATCGATTTTTCACCACTGACTCCCCCCAATCCCAACCAGTTTTGGAAAAAAGTTTTTTTTTGGCTCAAACCTCCGCTTTTGGTGAGAAACATCGAAAATTCATAGAGAAATCGCTCACCTGAGGTTTAAAATACCCAATACAGGTAGCAGTACTCCTTACCTTACTGGGTTTTCTATCAGGCTGGCTCCAAAGAAAACGAGTTCTATGGGAGGGTAACTATTCACACCATTTATAAGCAGTATTAATTTATTTAATTGGTATGAATTTATATGTATCATGAGAGCATATTGGTTTTCAAACAGTAATATTTGCAATATAAGCATTGTTTCACTCCCTAACACATCAACATGCCTGACCTTTTTTGGTGACATTACTGATCACCATTTCTGACTGTTTCTTCCTCTAATGCTATGTAAGCTTTGTCCTCCACATTGTCATCGATTGGGGAATCACTCTGGCACTGAATGTCTTTATTTGCCAGGTCACTGTTAACATGTGAATTGCCGAGACAATGGCGTGCGGTGGGGGGGAGGTGATGCGGAGTAAGGCGTTGTCCCTGCCTGGCATCTTGTAGAGGAAGGTGTCCCATGTATACATACCAAAAATCACATGCGGAAATTGAAAATTGTGCACATTATGAACCTTGCAATTGTGTGACATACCGCTACGTCAATGGGTCTAGCTGTGACAAAACGTTGCAACGTACCCATATGTCGATGGGATGCCTAGGGTTAAATATAACTGATCAGGAGACATTGATCAAAACATCACGGACACCTTTGTTAGCCTCACCACCCCGGGCAATACTGTAAGGGAAAAGAATTAATTATTTATGGGAAGGTAGAGGTTCAAACATATGGGTCCCACCCCTTACAAACTTTGGTCTGGGCAAAAGTCTACTCTGTGGCAAAATTTCTTGTGGCTACATAAAAACTATGGCATTGTCCCACCTAAGGGCAGTCCCTCCTTGTTGGGTACAGCCCCAGGGGGGGCCCCCTCTGTCTTACATATGTTCGTGGTGAGCGACTACCAGTATGCAAACTTTCTTGTTCCTAGGTTAACCCGCCGACTCTCATTGACGTATATATATATCCGAACATTTTGTCACTGTGACTCCCGTCGATGTATATAAATGTACTGCAATTGCAAGGTCCGTCATTTGCACATTTTTCAAATTTTGTGCATAATTTTTGGCACATATACATGGGACACCTTCCTCTACCCAATGCCAGGCATGGACAATGCCTTACCCCACGTGACCTCCCGCCCCCACCCACATGCCATTGTCTTGGCAACTTACCTATTACCAGTGACCTGGCCAGTAAAGACATGTCGTGCCATGGTATGAAATTCAAGGCCAGAGTGATTCCCCAGTTGATGGCAATGTGGAGGACAAAGTTTATGTACCATTAGAGGATGAAACGGTCGGAAATGATGATCAGGTAATGTCGCCAAAAAAAGGTGCAGTATGTTGATGTGTTTGGTGAGTGAAACAACACTTATATCACCTATATTACTGTGTGAAAACCAATATAATCTTGTACTACATATAAATTCATACCAAATAAATAAATACACACCTAATGTGTGTGGTTTGGAACAGTTACCCCTCCCATAGAACGCATTTTCTCTGGAGCCACACCCCATAGCAAATACAGCCAGGTAATGGTATTGTTACCTGTACTGGGATTTTAAAGCTTATATGAGTGATTTCTCTATGAAGTTCTGATATTTCTCATAAAAAGCGGAGGTTTTAGCCAAAAAAAGAAATTCGAAAATCTGCTGGGATTGGGGGAGGTCATTGGTTAAAAATCTGCCAGGATGGGGTGGGTTAAAAACCATGAACGTGCAGAGGCCAGGACCCACGAGGTCCACCTCTCCCCACCCACATGGGTTGTAATTTCTGGTAGGTTCACCCTGTCTAAAACATGATCACCAGTAAAAATCAACCATTGTGCAATATTCCATTTTCTTAAGTAGTGGCAGTAGTAGTTTTTCTCTAAGCAGTCTGGCCGAACAGCTGCAAGTCCCTAAGGAAGGCCATGACCTAGACCGGGCTTTCCTACTGCTCTCAAGGAGTGTATTTTGTGTTGTTGGTGCAGCCAATTGTGTGCAATGCAGTCTTCCATAATGTGCTTAATAGTATGGGATGCTGTGTTGCATCTGAGTCATCCAACCTCTTCTGGTAACTCAAGAGGGCTGGATGATGCTCACATCTCAGCCTGACTAGGTGGACTCTGTCTTCATGAAGGAGGTAGGATTTAGAAAGATGGATATCAGGAGGCTGTGCATGCAGTTGTGTGTTGTCTTTGAGTGACTGAATGGAGCAGCGAGTGATTTGAGCATGGATATGCTTCTGGAAGCTGGTTTGTGGCGAGTGTGTGTGTGTGTTGATTCGTCCACCTTCAGAAGAAGAGTGGACATGGGCAGATGATGGAAGCCCGTCAGAGATAATCGATGGTGATACATGAGGGCTCTATGAGAGCAGCTCTAAAGCAATTTAGGACTGCAGACCACGGAGGATCTGCAGCTAAACTGTCAAACAGTCGTGACTCAAGGCTGGCAGGGATGGACTGTGCAATGTACGCCTCCCTCAGGTCGACGTACAGTTGCCTGAAACGAGGAGCAGAAGCGTCGTCGGCGTTGGCTGGTGTGAATAGGTCGAGGAGAATCTCCTGGAGGTCAGTGTCATTGCAGGAGGCAAGGTGGGAGGCCGTTGCAGAATCGAGGGGAGGAAGGGCTTTGGAGATATGCTGGGCAATGGATGGAGGTTTGCCCTGGCGTTTGCCCTTCTTTTTCTTCTGCTTTTTCTTATGTGGAGATGACACTGGAGCCTCAGCAGGAGATGTGGCACGTGGTGATGGGAGAGAAGAGTCGTCTTCCTGCATGATGGAAGGAGCAGGAGAAGCATCTCTCTCCAAGGCTGCAGGCAGCGAGTGGTGAGGCTCTGGGCTGTGTGGAAGCATCTCTCTCCAAGGCTGCAGGCAGCGAGTGGTGAGGCTCTGGGCTGTGTGGAAGCATCTCTCTCCAAGGCTGCAGGCAGCGAGTGGTGAGGCTCTGGGCTGTGTGGAGCATCGGCGGTTTCTATGGCAATGGCAGAGGTGGTGGTGGAGGAGGCAGTCGCTCTGTTGAGAGGAGCGTCGAGCTGCAGCCTTTTCCCCGGTGTTGTGCGGGGTCTAGGAGGCTGCAGCGTGGCAGAACGAAGCTCCTGACGAGGGGCTGCCTATATATCACGAGCGATGCTCTGTGGGATGACAAGGCACAGCAGCCCGTTCTTCTCAAAAAGCTGGGGGAGAAGAACAAGCATCACTGCCTTGTCATCGCCACAGAAAGCCTTCGCCATCGCGATACACATGGCGACAATGGTATCCACATCCCCAGGACATTGGGGATCCACAGGCTGGCGCCCTTGGGCCATGGGGCGCCGCCATGCATAGGCAGAGCCTTGCACAGCTGCACCTTCTGGCCCAGTGACATCTCTATCCTCGGGACCCTTTGATGTCTGGAACTCCACTGTCTCGCCCTGGTGTAACGAGAGCGAGGGGCGCCATGAAGAGGTAGCAGCGATCCCTGAGCAATGCACGAATACATCGGCATCAGGATACTGGCGCTGAATGAACCCGTACTTCTCCCTGACGCTGTACTACTTCACGGTGCCGGTGATGGTGATGGTCTGCAATCCTCCTTCAGGCCTTAGTGTTGCCAGTATCAGCTCCCCCTCACGGGTCGCGAGCTGTGGCAGAAGTAGAGGCCATGCTTGAGAGAGGAGATGTTGCTGCTGCTGCTGCTGGTCCAGGAAGAGTCATAACACTTATGTACTCATCTGCCTGTGGCCCAGACAGCATAAGCAACATACACCTTAAACATCTTGGACCACAAGGCATACAAGCACTTACCAACTTATCAGCTACAGCTACTCACACATTATAGTACCCAACATCTGGAAGCATGGTGCTATCATCTATCTATCTATCTATTGCCAGACGCCTCAATCCTATTTGGGGTGGCCACAAACAA
The DNA here is from genome assembly GCF_032717465.1 of Coenobita brevimanus. Lineage (NCBI taxonomy): Eukaryota > Metazoa > Arthropoda > Malacostraca > Decapoda > Coenobitidae > Coenobita > Coenobita brevimanus. The sequence goes on from NW_027644515.1 coordinate 4,219, forward strand.
ATCGCCTCCAAGTCGCCCTGTCCCCTGCCATTTCATTGCCCTGCTCCCAACTCACATCCCCCTCTCTCATATACCTCTCCACCCCATCCCTCCATCTCATCCTCGGCCTCCCCCTCCCTTTTCCTCCCTCCACCTCACTCACATACACTCTCTTCGTCAGTCTTTCACCCTCCATCCTCTCCACATGGCCAAACCTCCTCAGTGTGTTCCTCATAACGTTTCCTATCACTAACACTATCATCACTATCCCCAAACCCGTCCACCTCACTCAACACTCAAATAATCAATAAAACATCGGACTCTTTGACAGTCATTTCTCGAAGACCTCTTCTAGTCGGTGATATCGAGAGCAATCCAGGACCCATCAGCAAACACATATGTCCAACACATTCAAAACACATCACTTCGCGTCGGCAGACAAAGGGTCCATTTCAGTGCAGTTCCTGCAAGAACTGGATCCATTTCACCTTCACAACACTTGCATCCAGAGAACATTGCACAAACACTTTGACCTGCTGCTTATGCTCCTTCCCCCCACACTCTAATCACCCAACCAACCCCCTCTTACTTCCTCCATACCTCCTGAGCCTAACCCACCGATCCTTCCCACACCATCTAATCCACCAACCCCTCCCATTCGACCACAGTGTAATCCACCCCAACCCTTAACCCATCACGTCCCGAGGTTTTCCGCACCTCCGACATCCCCCAGTCCCGAGGTATTTTCGAAAAAAAAATTTTTGGCTAAAACCTTCACTTTTGGTGAGAAACATCGAAAATTCATAGAGAAATCGCTCAACTGAGGTTTAAAATACCCAATCCAGGTAGGAGTTCCTCCTTACCTGACTGGGTTTTCTAATATGCTGGCACGAAAGAAAACAAGTTCTACGGGAGGGTAACTATTTTATCCACTCATAAACTGTATTTATTTATTTACTTGGTATGAATGTAATGTATATGTAGTATGAGAGTATATTGGTTTTCAAGCAGTAATAAAGGCATTATAAGCATTGTTTCACTCACTAACTAATCACCATACCTGACCTTTTTTTGCCACATTACCTGATCATTATTTCTGGCTGTTTCTTCTTCTAATGCTATGTAAACATTGTCTTCCACATTGTCATCGACTGGGGAATCATTCTGGCCCTGAATATCTTTACTAGCCAGGTCACTGGTAACAGGTGAATTGCCGAGACTATGGCGTGAGGGGGGGGAGGGGGGAGGTTATGCGGTGTAAGGCATTGTCCCTGCTTGGCATCTTGTAGAGGAATGGAAGAAGGTGTCCCGTGTATACATACGAAAAATCATGCGTGAAAATTGAAAACTGTGCAAATTAGGGATCTTGCAATTGCACAACGTACCGGTACGTCGCCGGGACTGGCAAATGAAAATCGTTGCAATGTACCCATACGTCGACGGGACAGGGTGGGTTAACTCTATCACAACCTTCTCCTACCCCTTCCCCTCCGGCCAGACCTCCACCTCTCCCAGTCCTGCATCACCCAACACACATCGTACACATAACATGAACATTCTTCAAATAATCATAGGATGCATAAATACCAAAAAACAAGAACTCACACAATTCATAAAAAAAAAAAGAAAAACATACATATTTCCATCATACAAGAAACAAAACTATGCAGAACACAAAAAACACCCATATTTCATAACTTCATCACCATCAGACAAGACCAGGCTGAAGGCGGTGGCAGTGGACTCATCACCCTGGTGCGCCAACCCATCAACTTTTCAGACAGAAGTGCACACAAAAATCACTTTTCCCCCCACATGACACCTCAACAGAAATAGTCAGTTAAAGTATGCACTGGCAACAAACAATCACCAATTTTCTTAAGTATAATACTTAAGTATTGTCCCCCTTGGGGCCGCCCCCCCATGTCCATGGGAGATGGTCACCGGGATTCAGAGACTACCTAAAACGTGGCCGAAGTAAACGCCTGCCAATATGGAAAATCTTGTGTTCCAAGGTAAAAAATTATGACCATGTATTATGACTTTACCAGGGGGCCTGGGGGTAGCTCCCACTTCCGTGAAGAGTTACCCTCGGTGATTCCATCCCTCACAAAACATGACCGGGATGAATATCAATCAATACGCAAAATATCACGTTCTTTGGTTAAAAACTTACGCCAATGATGACCAAGAACACAGGGGATTACCCTCTATATAAGAGGTGGCCCTTCGGGAGCTCACCATCCATATGACATGGAGCAAATGAACCTTTACAATTATGCAAATAATTCTTGTTCCTCGGTAAAAACTGGCTTTGGCTTATAGTTTTGGAAGGGAGACCCAGGGGGCACTGCTTAGGGGTTCCATTCTGCCTAAAACCTGGCCTGGAGGAGGTCTACCATTGTGCAAAACTTCATTTTTATGATGTGGTAAGACGTAGCGTGAATTACGATGTTGTAACATGCTGGGGAGTTGATGTAGTATGTTCCAGGTGGAGATAAGGTGCCTCGCTGTGGTGGACGTGATTGAGGGGTAAGAGGTAGGGCAGTAGGAGGTAGGTGGTTGGGGGTAGGAAAGTAGGAGGTAGAGGGGTATGGAGTAGCGGGTAGGAGGTAGGAGTTTGGAGGTAGGAAGGTCCGGGGTAGGGCAGGTTAGGTACAGTAACTTAAAATAAACCGAATCCGCAGGTGAAGATTGAAGTCCGGTCATTACTGGGTATGTGGTTAATGCATTGTGGCGCAATGTTGTGAGGTAAAATGTGGTGTAGTATAATGAAGTGTCGGGTTGTTTAACTAAGTATGGTGTGAAGCACTGTGCAGTGTGATGTGGTGTAACAAAACATGCTGTAATGCAGAGGGGTGCTGTGTGCTTCAGTGTCGTGTGATGTGATGTGTGATCCGCTATAAAGTGGTGTTGTGAAATGGAGTTGGTTATGATGTAGTGTGGTGTGCTGGAATATAATGTGTGGTGTGACGTCCGATATGCTACCGTGTGGTGTAGTGTGGTGTAGAGGTGAAAGGATATCAGTGTTGTGTGATGCAGCCAGTCTCGTGTACTGTGTGGTGAGATGGAGAGAGGTGTGGAAATAGTGTGGTGGTGAAGGAGGTAAGGAAGGCAGGTGGTAAAGTAGAGAGGAATGAAAACTTAGTTACGAAATTGTAGGTAGGTAGGAATGGAGGTGTAGGGTGGAAGGGAGGGATGTGTTGTAGTAGGAAAAGATAGGAAAGTAAGGAAGTGCGGGTAGGTAGGTAGGTAGACAGAGAAAGAGAAAGGGAGGAAGGAAGCGAGGGAGGAGAAGACAGGATGGAAATGTTAGGGGGAAAGGAAAGCTGGGTAGGAAAGAAGGAGTCGGCAAGTAAGGAGAGGATGGTAGGTAACTTATGATCCAGCAGAATCGCGCGTGTAGGTTTAAGCCTGGCCATTATTGTGTGTGGGCTTCCGTAAGCCCCTCCATCCCTCCTGCCACCACGAGGCTAATAGAATGTGGGGGGAGGTGATGGAGAAGGAGCACGGAGGACAAGAGAATGGAAGGGGAAGGGGAAGAGAAGGAAGGAAAGTGGAAGAAAGAAGACGAGTGGAAATGGTGAAGAAAATGGAAGACGAAAAGCAAGTGAGGAGAGTTAAGACAGGGAGTGGGAAAGGGAATATAGGTAGGGAGGTAGAAGAGAGTGGGAGAGGGAAGACGATTGTGGAGAGTGGTGGAAGCACAGAAAAATGGAAATAAATAATGAGGGAGATTGAGTGTGAGGAAAAGGAGGAAGCCAAGACGAAGAGATACTTGAGGGATGAAAGATTGGCAGGGAGGAAAGAAAGGGAGGGAAGGAAGAGAGAGAGGAAGGGAAGGAGGGAGAAGAGACGGAGGGATAAAGGAGAGGGAAAGAGGAAAGAAAGTGAGGAAGACGGGGGCAGGTAGAAGAGGGAAGCAGAGAAATTTTGTGGTGCAATAGGAGAAAAGATCAAGCCCCTCCATTCATACTGCCACCACAAGGCTGGTAGCGTTGGGGTGGGTGGCATGAGGTTGTGGGGGCTGGTAGGGAGATGGAAGGGGGAAATGGGTCGGTGGCTGAATATCTAGAAATGATGAAAACAGAGGGGTGTACAAGAAAATGAGGTGAAGAGAGCAGAAAGATAACGATGATAGTGGGGGATAGGAGATGTTAGAGGATAGGAAGGAAGAGGTACAAGGACTGTACAAAAAAAGAGGGAGGGAACAGGGGAAACAACAGATGAGGGAAGAACAAGAGATAAGAAAAGAGGGAAGATCAAAAGACAGAACTGAATGAGGGAAGAACAGAAGCAGTATGAAAAAAAAAAAAGTGAGAAAAGAACAGAAGGAGGACAGGAAAGAAACACAAAGGAATAGAAGGGAAAAAATGAACGAGTGATGAACAGAAGAATGTAAAAAGAGAGTGAGGAATAAAAATAAAGAAAATAACGAGGAAAGAAGAGGGATAGAACAGGCGAGAAAAAAGGTGGGGAGAACAAGGACGCAGAGGAAAGCAGATGGAAAGAGAACTCAGATAAAATGACAGCTGGAAAGGGAAACAAGCGAGAGAAAGAGAGAGAGAGAGAGAGAGAGAGAGAGAGAGAGGTGCACAATTGAGACTGGCTAGGGTGTGAGAACAGTGTGAATCTGTACGAATCGCACCTGGATATCTCTATGGACTCCTTGCACACATCACGACGTACACTCCCTGACAACTCCTGCGTTTGGACTTCATTAACTTTACACGGTCAGTGGACATCTTTGGACCCAAGCACGCTTTACAGTCAGATTTGAAGCATGGCGACGAGACATGCTACTCGTATACACAGTGGAGCAGACCGGGAATGGGGCTTCAGTTCATCGCGTTCTCACGACAAAAATGCCAGTTTGGTTTTGCTGCACGCGGTTGGTTCTACTCCCCTGTCCAGCCTCAATCCCTTCATTATCAAGAAGGTGATTTATGGATGTGCAGGAGAGGTAGAACAGGTTAAAAAACTTGCTAGCGGAGATCTCCTAGTAAAGACTGCAAACTCGTCTCAGGTTAAGGATTTGATGAAGTTGAGCAAATTCTAATGCTATGATGTTGTGCCGACGATCCCTCACTCCATGAATTCCTGCAAGGGAGTCATCACTTGCAGGGACCTCATGGTCATGGAAGAGGACGACATCATATGTGAACTTGCTCATGAAGATGTAATTGAAGCCCGTTTCATCACGAGATTTTCCGAGGGCAGGAGGACGAAAACAGCAACGGTTATATTGACTTTTGGCAAAATGACTCTCCCAACCCATATCAAAGTGGGGTATGAAATTGTTAATGTAAGGACATACATCTCTAACCCACTTCGTTGTTTACGATGTCAGTTATATGGACATCATGAAAAGTCTTGTCGGGCTTCCCAATCAGTCTGTGGCAAATGCGCAACGCAAGGTCATAATGCTGAACATTGCACATCAGAGTCTGTCAGCTGCTTTCTCTGCTATGGTGCTCTCTTCTCTTCCTCTAGGGATTGTCCCAAGTGGAAGGAGGAGTTCAAAGAGGTCTGTGCGGTGAAGGCGACTGAGGGCATCTCTTTCTATGAAGCAAGGCAAAGGTGAAGGAGTTGCATGCAACTCCCACACCAAATAAGGTCCTATGCTTCGGCAGTGATGTCCCGTCCTGTGATGTGCAGTGTGGAGACGCAGACTGATCTCGTGCTTGTTAACTCCTACACCACGGGCTTGTTTACCAATGACTTGCGTGTCCCGCGAGTTATTTGGGCTCCGACAGACTCTCAAAAAATATTTGCCAAAAATCAGTTATTAGTCCTAGAATAATAAAATTATATATGCTTATTGCACATACCTTCAGCTTTCTCCTGGAATGATTGTTGAGCCTTCGTCAGCTTCCGTAGGACTTGTGGAGACCTCTGAAGTAGGATAACTAAGTCTCCACTTTACACTTCCCGACAACCCGTTATATAATTACCACAGCCAGATACAAACACTATAAACACTATTCTACCATTTTCAAGTAGTTTGGGATCCATACTAAAAAAAAAAAACACTGTGAAAGCAATGGAAATTACGAGCGCGTCTGATCGCCGCACTTGCGCTAGTTCGCTCTAGGCACTCTGTCATTTATTATTCATAAAACCCCTCACACTTTATATTTCTATTACTATATCACACTTATATATATCTGGAGTCTTTCTCCATAAGTTTCCTTCAGTCGTATTATTTTATTGTCACTGAAGTCATTCAATTTTTCAGTCAGTAAAATACGTAGAGAGCCACGGATTCACTCTCACTTTTATAACATAAATTATTTGTACTCATATTCTTATATTACTAATTACTTACATTACTATTTACATTTTCTATTCTATTTTCAATATTAACCCTTCTATTTTACTTACAATATGCTATTCACTGTCACTTTCAGTAAGATAAAACTATAATACACTGTTCAGTCATATAAACTGAACATCCATTGCTTTCACCTGCTATTTACACATCATTTACACATTATTTCCAAATAATTCTGCTTCCACACTTGTACTGTTAGAACTGCTTCTGGCTGTGATAATCGAAGAAGCAGGTTACACAGAGGGGAACCTGGCATTCAGCGCACTGCCAAGAGGTGCGTTTATGCTCAGGTGTGCGGCGTGTGGTATGCGCACATACCTGACACCTGCGAATCGCAGCCTTCCTTTTTCCTGTGGCAGGCATTAGCTCAAGTCTGTGCCGATCCATATACGCCCTCTGCTCAAGTCGGTCGGGAAGTGTAACTGGATGGCGCCTTGGAGTTGCTGCTTGCACCCTACCATATTTTTCCAGCAGCTGCTGGACACAAGTCCTGGCGAACAACCTCAGGGAGAAAGACTTGGGTGGCTTTACCTTCATCTTGTACAGGATGAAGGCTTACAGCATCGTCATATCTATGAGATGCAGGAAAACTTTCCTGTACCACCTAGTATTCTTCCTGAGGCAGTCGATCTCACCAATCATCATGTCGGTCTTGTCCACCAGCCGCATGTTGATATTATAGTCCAACACAGCATCAGGTTTCATCACAGGTTCGCCTGTCCTACGGTCGACCTTCCCACTGTCTCTCATCTCCCCCTTATGTACGGTGGTGAGCATGTGCATGACTCTCTTGTCATGCCACCGTATTGCCAGCATCTTCCCAGACTTGCGTAGGTGCACGTCTCCTCACTGTGAGTTTCCCGCCTCTGGGAATTTGGGGAAGTTGGCACGATTACTTTTCACAGTGCCGCAGGAGCCAATGCCGTGCTCAGAAAGGTATTTGGCAAGTTTCGGTGCTGTATAGTAGTTGTCTGTATACAGCACATGATTCCCACCAAAATACTTTTCTAGGAGCACTTTCACTACACAGCCTGAGAAGCCAAGGGGGGGTGTTTTATCCAGATCGACAGTGCTGGCTGAATATATGACGAAGTCAAGGATGTACCCCGTCTTACAGTCGCACAGTACAAAGAACTTAATTCCAAAGCGATGGCGTTTGCTTGGAATGTACTGAACAAACCGAAGACGTCCTCTGAACAAAACCAAGGATTCATCAATGACAACCTTCTGAAATGGGTGGAAGAATGACATGAACTTATCCTTCATTCTGTTCAGAATCTCCCGGATCTTCCAGAGTGGGTCGGTTTGGGAAGGTACATCATTATCGGCAAAGTGCAGGTTTCCCATGATGTTCCGGAAGCGATGTCTGGCCATGTACTTGTTGAAGGTCGGTGAGGGTAGTAAGGGGTCCATGGACCAGTATTCTTCCAACTCATGCTTCTTGGAGTGTGGCATAAGAAGCATGAGGGCAAAGACCACATACAGCTTCTGCACTCCCAGCATGGTCCACTGTTGCATCTTGGCTGCACCTGTACCACTAGCAGCACGTTGTGATTCGAACCTGTTGGTCTCATCACATATGTGCTGCATGACTTCGTCATCTAGGAAGGCCAAAAGGTAGTCGACACACTCAGCATTTTCGTCCATAGTGAAGGCAGGCTGAACTCCTGACGAGCTCTCATCGAAAACCAGGTTTTCGGGGACAAAATCTGACCCTTCCGTCCATGCGAAGGCATCCAGGATTCCCTGGTGTGGCGGTGGAGGGCTGGTGGTGGTGGTGGTGGTGGAGGTTGGCTGAGAGGGAGGTTTATCTCTGTCAAGGTCACTCTCACTGACCCTAGGTTGCCGTACAGCACTAGCAGCCCTTACCCTACTAGCTACACTACTTTTCACTCTCTTAGATCTACCTCTACCTCTACGGCCGGCCTTCACTGTTGATGCTGGTGGTGACTCCGACGATGAAGACTCCGGAGATAACTCAGCCGACGATGATGACGAGATGAGTAAAGCGGGGCTTGGGGAACGGGGAGGTGAATGCACTCGTGACTCATGGCGGGCTGGGTCACTTGGGGGCATTGTTCTGGGGCTAACACGCCGCCTTTTCACTCCCTTCCCAAATTCTTGTCCTTCCTGCACTAAAGGCTCCTTTCCCTTGGAGCTAGACACTAATTCACTGGTAGGAGCACTTGTTGTCGCTGTTTCTGGCGCGATAACTTCACCCGGCTCATCATACGATTCACCGGAATCGTCAAAATCACTGTCCATTATTATCATGGACAATTCAGCAAGTTCTCGTGCCACTGCAGAGTCACTGAGGCCTTTCCTGCTTGCCTCAACACTTTTCTTTGGCGTAGAGGTCACGGGGCCCTTTGCAATGGGCGCAGAAGCGGCAGGAATGGCGGGGCGCGAGTGCGACATGTTGTCTCTGCAATGGAGGACAAGGAACTAAATGCCGTGGCTTATCTGAGAAGGGAAGGGTTGACAATGACACTTTAGGCTGACTGCTGCTAACTTACAGGCTAATTTTTTATAGGTAGAAAATCTCGGCAATAAATAAAGAAATAGGTAGTTCCAGGTGAATGTAAATGTCAATTAGGAATCTCCCTTCCTTTCTGACATATATTTTTATTACAGACATCGATTACAAGGCATAAATCAAAGGGGAAATTACCGTGGTATTGTAGCGAATGAATGCACGTGAGGTTTTGTCAGGTGATAATTAGCCAATTTCTGGAGTATAACACTATCACTTACCTGTTTTTTTTTTTGGTATATATTATTGGGTAAAAATATAGGGCATAGGGCTTATTTCAATGAATGAAATCTGCTGGAAAAAAAAAGGGGGAAATTTCCGTAAGCGCATGAATGGCGTGGGAGGTGAGAGGAGAGGGGTAATGGAGGGCAGGTAGTGAGGGAGTCACGAAGGGGGTAAATTATCTGAGAAGGGAAGGGTTGACAATGACACTTTAAGGCTTACTGCTGCTAACTTACTTGCTTTTTTTTTCTAGGTAGATAATCTCGTCAATAAATACAGAAATAGGGTGTTCCAGGTGAATGTAAATGTCATTTAGGATTCTCCCTTCCTTTCTGATATATATTTTTATTACAGACATCGGGATTACAAGGCATAAATCAAAGGGGAAATTTTGGCCGTGGTAATGCTTAGCGAATGAATGCACGTGAGGGTGTTGTCAGGTGATAATTAGCCAATTTCTGGAGTATAACACTATCACTTACCTGTTTTTTTTTGGTATATATTATTGGGTAAAAATATAGGGCATAGGGCTTATTTCAATGGATGAAATCTGTGGAAAGAGAAGAAGGGGGAAATTTCCGTAGCACTGCGCGGCGTGGGAGGTGAGAGGAGAGGGTAATGGAGGGCAGAGTAGGGAGGGGAGTCACGAAGGGGGTGGTAATAGCTAAAATGTCAACAATGGATGGGAGTACAGATGAAATTTGGAGTGCTTTGACTAGTGTTGGACATTGGCAAGGTACTGATAGATGATACAAGCCACCACTTGAGAGCCCGGGATAATTCAAAATAACACAGAATCCACAAAAGTGACGCCCGCGGTATGATCCATTAGCAGCCGAGCGTCACGGAAGTGACGCCCCGCGGTTAAGGGGTTAATCAAGTCACTCACTCTACCTCCACCTCCACCTCTGAACCTCCTGTTATGATCTCAACTCTCTAACTGACCTCCCTAAAGCTTCATCATACTCACAGGCTGCTGCTGTTTCTCAGTCAGTCAAGCCTAAATCGAAGCTCCTGACAAGACTGTAAAACATAACTTCATTACCCTTTCCAAGCCACATCCTCATGTCCTCCCTGCTCCTAGTCCAGGCGAGGGAGAGGCAAAGACTAGCTCTTCCTCGGTGGAAGTCTGGGAGCCTTTTTGTCTGACGATAATATGGAGGTTTCTTGTCAGCAAGCACCGGGAAAAGGTCCCCGGTAACCACTGCTTCTGGTCGCGGGGGCATAAAAACTAAAACAAACACACTGGCCCCCTCGTAAATCTTAAACCGCCGCATTCACTATACTACAGTGGAATTGTAGAGGTATTGGGAATAAGTTACACAATACAGCAATCTTGCTTTCACATACATGGGCCAGACGTTGTTTCTTTATAGGAGACGCGCTTCTGGAGGATCATCCTGATCCTCCAGCAGTTAAAACACTACCATTCGTATAGAAGATATGAAGAGTCACTGGAGTAGCCATATACACACACAAATCACACCCACAAACGGAAGTGATTCTTAGAAATTCTACTCTGGAAGCAGTCGCGTGCAGAGTAAAATTTAATAACACGTATCTGTCTATTTGCTCTCTGTACACCTTGTCCTCCACATACCTCTCATTGATAGTGATGCTTTATATTCACTATTTGAACATCTGCCTGGAAATAAGTTAGTGTTGGGCAATTTCCTTAACGCTTCCATCACTATCAATAGGGGTAGCTTGAGGATTGATGGGTCGTGGGGAGCAAGTAGCCGACCTAATACTACAGTCCAACCTCTCTGTCTTCTGAACGATGGTAGAGGCGACCTCGTGTAGATGATCATTACTGGTAACTTCTTTTCGGCCATTGACTTATCTTTGGCCTCCCCTGGCTCATACATCAAGATCTCCTCATGGGACCCTTCTGATGACTCCTTGGGAAGTGATCATTTACCCATCTGTCTTTCTTATACCACGCAAACATCATTTTGACCTCTCCACCTCCAAAATTTAACTATAAGAAAGCAGATTGGGGATCCTTCTCAAGGATTATGAATTTAGATATATCTGGGGAGACCATAGATGTTAAGGTCGAAAGAATATAACTACTTCCATATTACACGCAGCTGAGGCTGCTATTCCCAAGACTTCTACAGTTCATGCGAAGCATAGAGCACATTGGTTGACGCCGGATTGCCGACAAGCATTAAGAAAACGCAATGGGAGACTACAGGGATTTTGATAGTCAGCCCACTGAGGAAAAGCTTTATTGCATACAAACAGGCACAGGCTGAGGCAAGGAGAAATAAATAAGAAGGGCCAAACGTGACTCCTGGCGGTCCTTTGTGTCCACGGTGACTCGTACAACACCATTAACAAAAGACTGGTCCACTATAAGAATATTAAATAATAAAGGCCCATATTTACCGATCACCACCCTTCAGGTAAATAATAACATATATGATGAGCCCGTGGACGTTGCTAACATCCTCATGCCAGGAGTTTTTTTTTCATGTAAGTAGCTCAGCCAATTATGATCCGCGTTTTCAACAACACTTAAACGCATGGCTGAGCTACAGATATTAGACTTTGCCACAGAAGACATAGACTCCCCATACAACCAAGAGTTTACGCTAGATGAACTGCTCCTTGCCCTTAAATCCTGTAAAGACACCAGCCCTGGACTAGACACCATCACGTACGGTATGATCCAGCATCTTAATCAGGGACAACCTGATTAAGATGTTAGCATTGTACAATGAGATTTGGGCGTCTCGAACGTTCCCAAACTCATGGCACTTTGCGCACGTCATACCGATACCCAAAGAGGCTGGTCGTCTTATGAAATCCCACTTCATTTCGTCCTATTGTGCTGACTTCTTGTCTATGTAAAGGTCATGAAACGTATGGTAAACAATAGGCTTCTTTTTGTTTTTAGAGTCGAAGAAGTTGTTAAATGATCAACAATGTGGTTTCCATAAATACAGAAGTTCACTAGATCATTTAATGAATTTGGACCATTGTATTGCAGAGGCATTTGCCAATAAAGAATTCATGATACGGGTGTTCTTAGACATCCATAAAGCCTATGACATGACATGGCGACTACGGTATACTAATGAAGCTCTATGCTTATGGTTTAAGAGGAAATTTGCCTATTTTTATTTCAGATTTCTTAAGGGACAGAACTTTTCTCTGTTCAAATTGCCCCCATAACGTAACATCGGATATACTTTATCCAGGGAAAACAGGGGTGCCACAGGGAAGTGTGCTTAGTCCTACTTTATTTAGTATTATGATCAATGATATTCTGTCATCAGCTCCCATCCCGAGGGAATCATAAATACTAAGCTCTACGCTGATGATTGTACAATATGGCACTCTTCCCGTAATGCACAATTTTCAGCTGGGCAGATTCAAGCAGCCCCTTGACTCCGTCCACCTATGGGCCTTGCAGTGGGGATTTAAGTTTTCTCCATCAGTAAGTGTGCCACTATAGTCTTCTACTAATCCGTTAACGTACCTAATTTGTGCTTAACTTTGGATAATCAGGCGGTACCTTTTCAAAATTCTGTAAAAGTTTTTGGAATACATTTTGATTATAGAATGAATTTTAAACTTCACGTTAATACTTTGCTTGCTCGTTGTGATAAACCATTAAATGTCCTCAAGTACCTAACGGGTACTACCTGGGGTGCCGACAGAAAATCTTTATTAATGGTGTATAAGTCCCTTATTCAATCGAAGCTAGACTATGGTGCACAGGTGTATGGCTCGGGATCCGATGCCACGCTGAAAAGATTGGATGTGCTAACAGAATAAATGTTTGGCAAATGTGCCTTGGAGCCGTCCGGTGTACCCATGTGGCTCGTAAGTGGAAGTGGAGGCGAATGTGCCCCTCCCCTCCGCTATTACGCCGTGACCACCTGGCCTTGTCCTGACGGCGTGAGGACATGGAAAAGTAGTATCGGCAATGTGGCCTGTACCCCCTGCATCAATACCTGCCACCACCTTCCCGCGGGGGAGTGCGGTCGGGCCACTTGCCGTCTCGCCTCCACCTTGCTGACTCAGGAGCTTGGTGTGGACCCCAGTGACTGTGACAAGTTGGTGTTTAAAAATATAGCGCCTTGGGAGCCACCTGGCTTTACAGTGGATGTCTCATGGCTCCCAGGCACCAAAGGGCCAAGGCACACCGGAGGCGGAGGTCCACCACTTGTTTCGTAACATCATTGTTCGTCACTTGGGGTCCCATCACTTGTACACCCGACGGCTCCAAGTCCAGAGTGAATGTGTGGGTGCAAGTGTGTGGTCGACTGAATGTGCACTTAGGTATCGGTTGCCGACTCCATACATCTGTGTTTACCTCCGAACTTTTTGCTATTGACAAAGCCATAGACTATGCTCCTCAATTCTAGGCATGACTCATTTGTCATATTTTCAGCTTCAGAATCAGCCCTTCAGACAATTGCATCTTGTACTACAGACTCTCACGAGATCCAGGGTCCGCATCGTTAATAAGTTGCATTCATGCAACAAGTCATTCACGCTGATCTGGGTGCCTGGTCATTGTCGTATCTACGGCAATGGAGCAGGCTGGGCTGACTTACTTGGCAAAGTCGGCTGTAGAGCCTCGAGGAGACTTGGGACGTTCCTCGTGATATACGGTCGAGTCTATCTCTCGGGAAAGGAAATCAATAAATCTTCTGTGGCAAGGTCAGTGGACCAGACTAGATATTCCAACTTGTAAGCCACGCACCTAAGGCGACTGGGACACCGCCAACCGCCCCAGTTGCCTTGAGGAAAAAGTATTAGCACGGCTACGGCTTAATGCCACCATTTTAACCCACATGAAACCACATAGTATGGAAAGACGCTTCCCACTGCATTGTGACATCTGTAATGCGGTGTTATCTATCAGTCATATCATCCTGCGCTAAGTTGGCGATTTATTCGTGAACGTGCTTCACTTATAAATTACTGCGGTGCAGCAGACGTCCCCTTCGCCCTTTCCACCATCCCCTGGGTGATGGGGACATTGTTATGGCTGATAAATTGATGAAGCTTTCCTGAGAGAGACCGGACTGATCAGAGTGATGTGACTTTTTTACTGTATGGTTATAGTTTTCATCACCTGTATATAGTACTGTTAATTAGGATTGACAGTTGACGTATTTGAAATAGTTCCTCCACCCACTGATCTATTTCTAGTATTGATGTCCCCTACATTGAAACCCCGATCCTCGACCTAACAGTCACCAGATGATGAGTGCAAGTGTGCAATATAGAATGGTATTGGGCACTTGCAGTCGATGGTGGTCTGTTGGCCGAGGTTCTTCACTTTTTGTACAAATTATGTAAATACATTATAAACCATCTTGTTAAAGTTATTCTAATTAGGGCTGACAGCTGACGTATATGGAAATGTTCCTGACTCGTCTGGTTCCCTTTCATATACTGATGTCCCCTATATTAGGTTGTGCGTCGACTGACAGTTCACCAGGTGATGAGTGCAGGTATGTCAGTGTAGAAAGGCATTACATACCTGGCAGTCGATGGTGTTCTGTTAGTTCGAGGTATTTTTACCATTAGTGTAAGTCTAGCTATTTGTCTCTGTAGGATTTAGTATTAGGTTAGCGATTTGTCTGTTAGGTGATTAGTTTTAGGATATTTAGATTAGCTTTGTCTTTATAATATAAGGTATAAAAAATATAAAACCAAAGAGAAAAAATTTAAAACAAGAAACATACAAAAAAAATAAAAATAAATTAAAATTATTATATATATATGTACGTGTGCATGAGTGTCTGTATGTATGCATGGAAGTGTGTGTGTGTGTGTGTGTGTGTGTGTGTGTGTGTGTGTATATATATATATATGTTTGTATATATATATATATATGTTTAAATGTTTGTATATATATATATATATATATATATATATATATATATATATATATATATATATATATATATATATATATATATATATATATATATATATATATATCCGGCCTTAATAACCAGGGGCTTACCAGCCCCAATGGTTGATAGGCCAAGAAAAAAAAATCATGCTTATTGTTTCCAACAAGAAAATAGCACGAAGTTGCGCCTTACACATTAGCACTGCACCACCACCACCACCATCATCAACATTCACTGCAACGCCTAGTCTCTCTTTGAACCTAATATGCTAACGCCAATACCATTCTTTAATCCTAAAGGTAAAATGAAAAGGACTTTTATCAACTGAATACAGAACAAATGCTATCATTTATAACTTTTCAACTTCATAGACTGGTTCTAAATACATAATTACAGAGCACATTTGTGGCGACATTAGAGAATTTACATTACTGTAAATGAAATTAACGATCATAAAACACAAAGCAGCTGGAACTCGATTCTGAAACTTTTTTTGTGTGTGGTGCGTTTCTCTAAATGAAACATACAGTAGAAGCAGACAAACCTACAGACTGTAAAAGACATGATCGATGGATAAATATACATTGTTATGGTGCGGACCAACACAACACGCCACTAAGCATCTGACAGTGAGCACAAGTACGTACTGTACCTTCCGCATCATAAACGAGGGCAATAACTCAGGAGAATTATGATCATGGGGGGTGGAGTAAATGGAAAGCCATAGACATTAAGAGATAATGCATATTATATAGAAAATCACCAATTAATACACTATGCCGGTTAGCAAGGAGGGGAGAGTGACGGATGTGATAACGTATTAAGTATTCCATTATTCCAGTGTTAAATTTAAAACGCAATTGACAAACAAACACAAAAATGGACTTCAATATTAGTACCGGAATTCACAGGATAACACCCAGGAAATGCACTGGGGTAGCACAGGGTGAGCAATAATTGGATAAAAATATTGGGAAATAACGCTAGGGAATACCACTAAGTCACAGGGAATTAATATTTCCAATAGTAAATGGTTACAATGGAGGGAGAAAAAAGCCGGCAGACACTACTTACATCAATGGCCTACAATCTCCAAGTCTCAGAACTCTGGGGAAGATAACTTCTGGCTCCAAACGTACCGTAATTCAAGGTGGGGGCAGAGGGACAAGACGAGTGTCTGGTTCAGTCAAACGAGGTGAGGGAACTAACTCGCCGTGCGTTCGTTCGTTCGTTTAAAGATTTCCTGCACCTTTAGTGCAGGCCGGGCCATACATTAGCCCGGTCAGTGGGTGTGTGGGCTGACTTAAAAAACAGTAACGGGGAAGACAGGCCCTGGGGATTGCCCAGCACACACGTCCCGCCTCTTTTTTTATTGGATTTCTAGGTGTATGTGGATTCGCCAAGCTTCTGATTGCTTATATGCGAGCAGGGGTCCACATGGCATGGTGCAAAAGTGGGTCAATAGTTGGAATTACTACATGGTACAACAATGGGGCAACAATTGGAAATATTTCTATAATCTCATAGTAGCATGACATGAAAATTACACGGGAGTATAATAAGTACATCATATGAACACTAAATTCAATGTACAATTCACGTGGGAACGAAAGAGTTAAGAAGCAACTCAGGACTGAAGAAACAAAAACGCTTAGAACCTCGAAATGCACCAAGCAGGCGGTCCACCAGAAACGGGGTGTCACACACTCAGACAAACAGACACGTTCCACCACTCGCAATAACATACAGATAAATAAATAAACAGATAAACAGGAATAAATATATGGGTAAATATAGGTAGGAAGGTAGTGAGAGACAGGCAGATACATGTATATTCATACACATTCATACACACACAAAAGGAGAAAGACAAACAGCCAGATAGCCAAATAGAGTAAAATGGTGATGTGGAAGGAAAGCGTGGTAGACAGACAAACAGGCACAGTGACAGACAGGCAGTTCAGAAGAGAGATATATATGTATAAACAGGTAGGAAGATAGGGAGGCATTCATAAGTACAAACTCGGACTGATAGAGAATTGCAATGATGATGACACAGACAAATAGAATACTGCGTTGATCCTGACGTACTGTAGACAGATAATGAACAGACAGACAGACAGGTGGAAAGAAAGAAGGGTAGATAGATATAGATATACACAGATAAACAGAGAGATAGAAATACAGGCAGTTAGATCGAGAGAATTCTGCGGCATTCGAAACGAAGACAGATAGACAGACAAACAGACAGACCTAGTGTTGGTGGATGATGGTCGAGACAGTGGTAGATTGAACCTATTAGGAACGGGACGTTGACTGCAAATGCCCAGTGATGAAACAGACAGTGGGTGCTCTGCCTCTTCTCTCCCCTCGATGTCATGCGTTGGTTTTGGTGGTTGGAGGCTCTGTGATTCAATCTTCCATAAATTTATCTTTCTATGTACAGCCAGACGCCTTAATCCCGTAAGGGGTGGCCACAAACAAAATCTCCTCCATGTCGCCCTGTCCCATGCCATTTCCCTACCCTTCCCCTAACTTACACCCCCCACTCTCAGGTACCGCACTACTCCATCCCCCCTTATCCTCGGTCTGTCTTTTCCTCTCTCCCCCTCCACCTCACTCACATACTCTCTCCTACTTAGTCTCTCACTCTCCATCCTCTCCACATCGCCAAACTACCCATTATGTATTTCTCCTAACACTTTCTAGCACATCCACATCCTCTCCACAACGCTCGTTCACTTTCTCATTTGTCAGTCTGTTTCTCCATATAACTCCACATGCTTCCCAAAATAAATCATTTCCGTTACTCTCACTCTTGAGTTGTGTCCTTCCAACAAGGTCCAGGCTTCTTTGCTCCCATACTTTAGAGTGGGGATCACAATACTGTCATCAAAGACATTTTTACTTCCATGCAAATTTCTCTATTTTTTGTTACCGAAAGCTTTCTAATGAACCAGTAACCTTTTTTCCCTTTTATACACTTGCAAAGACTTCATCTTCCAAATTTTCAGCCTTACTCATCACACTGCACACGTACTTAAATGTACTCATGATTGTCTACATCCGTACTACCCAGGCTCACTGTGCATCCAGCGACTTCATTTCTCTCAGAAGACCATAACTTTTATTCTTTCCTACATTCACCATTAGATTCCGATTCTTAAGTACTTCCCAAACTCTTTCACCAAGCCCTGCAACTCCCCTTCGTCTCCACTCAGCAATTCAGTATCGCTTGGAAACAACACAGCAGGAAGTTCCCAAACGCTGTCCTCTCTCTCATTAGGGCCCCTCCAACATCCACTGTCTTACCTTGCATCTCTTTTATAACCCCATCCATATACAAATCGAACAACCATGAGGATACGGCACATCGACTTGTTTCAGTTCAACATTCAGATAGAAAAATTCACTCAAGTGCACCATCCACAAGAAGTGCAACCCTAGCGCCTTCCTACGCCTCTTCTCAAGCGTTCAAGCAACTTCCATTTACTATAAATATTTAATATTCTTCACATTTCTTGTCTATCCACTCCGTCATATGCTTTCTCCAAATCCATGGAGGCAGCTTACAACTACTTTCCCTTCACTAAACACTTTAATATCTGAGCTCACAACCTTTTCCCTTCCCGGAACCTACCCCTGTTCTTCTCCAACTAATTCCTGTTATTTCCGTATCTCAGACAAAAAATATCCTATCATATTTTCTATAACACTAAGCATACATACCCCTATGAATCTAAAACGGATAAAATCTTCTGCCGTTAGATGAACCTAGTATAAGTGTTGTCAGACCATTGATTCATTAGTATTTAATATTTACATTCAAAGGTTCCTATAACTCCCCTTGCGCCGCCCCCTTCTAACTTTCTCTTTCATGAGTTTGTTATGTGACTCACAGATTTCAGATTACATTACTTGTAGACTTAAATTGTATATGACATCATCATCATCTTTATCATCATCATCATAATCATCTTGACCCACCTTCCCCATAAAAATAAGAATATGGTAAGATGCAGAAACATAAATAAAACAGCATAGTAGTTGAACTATCAACAGCAAGCCCAGAATGGGCCACACTGTTATTCACGAAGCACAAGCGACTGGCTGTTTTGCTGGTCCATATGTAGTCGACAGACACCAATACTAAACCTCCCCACCGCTAATATAGTAACTCCTGCAGTGGCTCTCATCTTCTCTACCTGACGTTTCCGTTTCCCTTTTACCCACTGTGGCACTTCCCACTCCTGCATAGTCAGTTTGATTTGTAACCTGACGGAATTGGACTACCACTGCGTGGATGCTTCGTCATGGTGTATAATTTTAAAAATCTTAATCTGGTATTCTCATCAGCTTAGGAGGCTCCATCATTTCTTTCTCAACGGATGCTATCTGTATATGATACGTGAATATTTCTTTGTATAATATTTGTGTAAACTTCGAAGGCAGTAAAAATATATAAATAGTACATATTAGAATTCTAAGCTTGCGAAATGGATAAGTGATCGTTAACTGTTATTTTCGAGTAACCAGCAAAACACCGAAATTAATTAGTTAAACGCGTTAAACGCAAAACTGCTTAGTTGTAGTCAGAATAAAAATAAACACTGCATAGTAATATGCAGAAGAACCAAGCAAATCTTTTGCTGATGGTCAGATTAATATTGTGACTGGAGGTGGTCATAATCCAAGAAGAACGTCTGGTGGCAGTCAGTATAAATGGAAATCGTCTGGTGGGAGTCAGCATAGAATGGAAATAGTCTGGTGGCCGTCAGCATAAAATGGAAATGATCTGGCAGTGATGAGAATGAGATGGATATCATATGCAAATTGCAACATTTAATTTTCTTTCATTCTCCTAAATCTGTTGAAGCACTTTTCATTCCATTCATGCTATTTCGGAGGATTTTATTCAAATTACGAGACTGTTTTTTTCTGGGACGGTTAGACAAAACGTCATTAAATTCTTCACATGTAGAAATTTCCTAAGTTGAACAAAATCATCTGAAGATAAGGAATGTAAGCTAGAAATAAAATGCCACCGTATTAAAGGGTTAACCTCCATCATATCCGTGTATAAGGCCCGTTACCTGTACGTTTCCCAGTTTAGAGGTCCGTGGACATAGACGAACGACAGTATCTACGGATCACATGGATTAATTCGGAGTCCACAGAAAATAAGACCCAGGTTATAGTGCACGAGTATTACTGTATTTATGTAGACGAAAAGAATAATAAGTATCCTCTCCTCCCACAGGAAAAACAATCCAGGGGCCAGAGACTACAGTACCTCCTTTCACTGGCTCCCATATCTCGCAGAAGGGATGTACGATCTCTGGCCTATACGGGAAGGAAGGTTGCTGTGTGCTGAATGCTACTTAAAATACAGTAATACTCGTGCAACAGGTGACGTGATCGTTGTCTACGGACTACAGGCTGAGCCAGATAAACGGGCCTTACCGGATATGATGGAGTTAACCCTTTAATGCAATTGGCATTTATTCACAACGCATTCCTTATCTTCAGATGATTTTGTTCAGCAAACTCATGAAAATTTAACTGACGTTTTATCTACAACCGTCGGAAAAAAGAGCTGTCTCATAATTTGAATAAATCCTCAGGTATGAATGGAATGAAAGGAATGCTCATAGATTTAGAGAATGAAAAGAGAACCAAATATTTTTCCAATTTATATGATATCCATCTCATTCTCTGCCAGATCATTCCATTTATGCTGACGGCCGCAGGCTATTTATGCTGACTCCCATAGACGATTTCCATTTGCTGACTGCCGCAGGCTGACTAATGCAACCAGTCACAATATTAATCTGACCATCAGCAAAAGATTTGCTAGTTCTCTACGTATTACTTTATGCAGTGTTTATTTTATTCTGACTACAACTAAGCAGCTTTAAGTGCTTGGCGCGTTTGGCTAATTGAACGATGTTTGCTGAATTTACTCGAAAATATGCAGTTAACGATCCTTATCCCATTTCATAAACTAAATTCTATTATGGCTGCTATTTACTTCTATTTTTACTTTTGCCTTCAATTTACAAATATTATAGAAATGTACGTATCATATACAGATAGCATCGTTGAAGAAATGATAGACCTCTAATAGTAAATTTTTAAAACTATGCTACCATGACAACATCCACGCGGAAGCAGTCAATTCCGTCAGGTTAAGAGCTGACTACGAGTGCAGTGAAGTAAAGGAAACGAACGTGAAGATGAGACGGCATGTAGGAAGCATGTTGGTGTCTATGACTGCAGGACCAGCCGGTCAGTTTATTAGCTTCGTGAGTAACAGTGTGGCCTTTTCCCTGGGCTTGCTGATGATAGTTCAGCTATATGCTGTTTTATTTATGTTTCTGCATCTTACCATATTCTGTACATGTGGGAAGATAGTCAGGTGTTATGATGATGATGATGAGTGTTGATGATGTCATATGTAATTTAAAGTCTACAGGAAAATGTGACCCGAAAATATCTATTGATCACATAACAAACTCATGAGGAGAGAGTTGAATGTAATCTTAGTGAGGTAACAGCCAGTGTCTGGACAACACCTCACTAGGATTTTGAAATTTAAGATTTCAGTTCAATAAAGTTTTGCTCATCATAATATTTGTGAAATTGCTAAGTATCAGGAGTAAAGTTATTTTTGGTCTGAGTAGCAAGTGTGGAGGAAGAACAGGAGGAATTCCGGAAGGAAAACTCAGATGACCAAAGTGTTTAGTGAGGAAGTATTATAAGCTGCCTCCGTAAGTTTGAACGGGCGAGGTGAATGTGAAGGTAAATATTTATAGTAAAATGGAAAACAGTGAGAAATAACCAGGAAGGCGCTAAATTACATAGCGTGGTTGGTGCACTGAACATATAGAATTATTGAACTGAAACAAGAAGTATATGGCTCTCATGGTGTTCATTTAATATATGAATGGGGTTATAAAAGATGCAGAAGTAAGGAACAGTGAATGTTGGAGACTAATGAGGACAGCATTTGGAACTTTCCTGCTGTGTGTTTCAAACAGGCTGAATTGCTGAGTGGGCGAGAAATTGCAGGGCTTGGTGAAAGAGTCTGGGGCTGCTAAGAATCAGTCTAATGTGAATGTAGGAAAGTAGAACATCAGTCTTCGAAAATGAAATAAAGCTGAGTACAGTGAACCTGTAGACAATGTGAGAGTGTGAAAGTACGTGTGCGAGTGTGATGAGTAGGTGAGGAAATTTGGAAGAGGAATCTTTGCAAGTATAAAGGAAAAGATTTATACAATTCGATGAAAGCACAATAGAAATTTGCATGTGTAAGTATCTTTGATGACGGTATTGTCCCGAAACATGGAAACAAAGAAACCTGATTTTTGGAAGGACACAACAGAGTGAGTAACGAAATGATTTATTTTGAGAGCATGTGAGGTTATATGGGCTTCTTTGAGGCATTTATTGAGAGGAGTGGATATTAACATGTTAGGGCACATAATGGAAGTAGTTTGGCAGATGAGTGAGACTAAGTAGGAAGGTATGAAGCAAGGTGGAGAGGAAGAGACAAGGGATGAAACAGTGAACTGAGAGTGAGTGTAAGTTAGGGAAGAGACAAATGGCATGGGACAGGGCGACATGGAGGAGATTTTGTTTGTGGCCGCCGGGATTAAGGCGTCTGGCTGTACATGGGAAGGTGATGATGAAGATTGACCTCAACCACCATTTCAGCACTCGAGGAGAGGAGGAGAACCCACTGTCCTGTTTCATCGTGGGCATTGCGATCCCGTTCTAACAGAGTTCGTACCACTGCGGCCATCATCCTGCACTAGGTCATCTCGACTGTCTGTCTATCTGTCTTCGTTTCGAATGCAAAATTCTCTCGATCTAACCTGAATGTTTCTATCTCTCTGTTTATCTATGTATATTTATATCTGTCTCTACCCTTCTTTCTTTCACCTGTCTGTCTGTCTGTTCATTATCATCACAGTACGTCCGGATCAACGCAGTATTCTATTTATCTATATTGTCCTCATCATCGCAATCTATCAGTCTGGTTTGTACTTATAGATTGCTCCCTATCTTCTACCTGTTCTTATATCTCTCTTCTGAACTGCCTGTCTATCACTGTCAACACTGTTTGTCTGTCTGCCGCTTTCACTCCCGCATCACATTTACTCTATTTAATCTTTCTCCTTTGTGTATGAAGAAATATGTGTGAGTGCCATTAGCGCCTGTCTCTCACTTTACCTTCCTACCTATATTTACCCATATATTATTCCTGTTTATCTGTTTATTTATTTATCTGTATGTGCAGTGGTGGGACATCTCTGTTTGTCGCAGTGGTAATGTTTGCCGCTTCTGGTGGTTACTCTTGAAGGTATTTCGGGTTCTAAAGGTGGCGCATTACGAGTTGCTTCTTAATATTTCGTTCCCCGCATTGAATTAACACATTGGTTAATGTGATATGATGTACTTATTGTCCGTGTTATTTTCATGTGTGCCACATGGGATTATGAGTATTTCCAATTGTTGCCCCCATTAACCGTATGTGAATTCTTGACACTTTTACACCGTACCATGGACTAGCTCACATATAAGCAATCGGAAAGCGGCAGCTGTCCTACAAATCAATAGGACGGCAAGGCAATCCCCGGGTTTCTCTTCCCCGTGCCTATTTTTAAGTCAGCCCTGACAGACTATGTATTGCCACTAAGGTGCGGAAAATCTTTAGGCAACGAACGGGCTGCACGGCGGGGGCCAGGCCCTGCCTCGTTTGATTTGAACGAACGCTCGTCTTGTCCCCTCTGCCCCACCTTGAACACACGTTGAGCCCAGTTATCTTGGGATTCTGAAGACGGGGTATGAGCCATTAAGTAGTGTCTGGCTTTTTCTCCCTCCCATTGTAACCATTACAATGAAATACCTGTGACACTGATGGTATTCCCCAGCGTTATTTCCCAATCTTTATCAATTATTACTCACCTGTGTACCCAGTGCATTTCCTGATGTTATCTGTGAATTCAGTACTAACGTGAAGTCCATTTTGTGTTTGTTTGTCAATTGCGTTTTTAAATTTAACACTGGAATAATGGAATACTTAATACGTTATCACATCCGTCCTCTCCCCTCCTTGCTAGCTTCGGCATAGTGTATTAATTGGTGATTTTCTATATAATATGCATTATCTCTTAATGTGGCTTTCCATTTACCCACCCCCCATAATTCTCTGAGTTAACCCCTCGTTGCATGATGCGGAAAATTTGGTAGTACTGTATACTGTCAGTGCTTAGTGGCGTGTATGTTGGTCACACCATAACAATATATATTTATCCATCGATCTGTCTTCCCGTCTGGACAGGTTTCTCTTAACTACCTGTATGTTGTTTGGAAACGCAACAGGCAAAAGTTTCAGAATCGAGTTACAGCATCTATGATCGTTAATTTCATTTACGATAATATAAATTCTCTAATGCATACAAATACTCTATGTGTATTTAAACCGGTCTATGAGGGTTAGTTATAATGTTAGCATTTGTTCTGTATTCGGATAAAAAGTCCTTTCATTTACCTTTAGGATTGAAATAGTATTGGCACGTTAGCATGTAGGTTCAGAGACCGTTACAGTGATGTGGTGTGTGTGGTGCAGTGCTAATATTTCTTTAACTCATACTATTCTGTTAGGCTAATAAACTGTTTTTCTGGCCTATCAACTCATTGGGGCAACTAGTGTCAAGAACTTGGATATATATATATATATATATATATATATATATATATATATATATATATATATCTCTATATATTTATAAAAATATATATATATATATAAAAACATATATATATACACACACACACACACACACACACACACACACGCTTCTATGCATACATACAGACACACTTTCATGCAAACGTACATATATATATAATAATTATAATCATATTTATTTATTTTTTTTTATTTTTATTTTTTTTCTTGGTTTTATTTTTTTTATACCTTATATTATAAAGACAAACTAATCTAAAGACCCTAAAACTAATCACCTAACAGACAAATCGCTAACCTATACTAAATCCTACAGAGACAAATAGCTAGACCTACACTAATGGTAAAAATACCTCGACTAACAGAACACCATCGACTGCAGATATGTAATGCCTTTCTACATGACATACCTGCACTCATCACCTGGTGACTGTCAGTCGAGGCACAACCTAATATAGGGGACATCAATATATGAAAGGGAACCAGACGAGTCAGGAACATTTCCATATACGTCAGCTGTCGTCCCTAATTAGAATAACTTAAGCAAGATAATATAATGTATTTACATAATTTGTACAAAAAGTGAAGAACCTCGGCCAGCAGACCACCATCGACTGCAAGTGCCCAATACCTTCCTATATTGCACACTTGCACTCATCATCTGGTGACTGTCAAGCGAGGATCACGGGTTTAATGTAGGGGACATCAATATTAGAAATAGATCGGTGGGAGGAGGAACTATTTCAAATATGTCAACTGTCAACCCTAATTAATATTACAATATATACATATTTACTGATAAAAACCATAACCACGCAGTAAAAAAGTCACATCACTCTGATCAGTCCGGTCTCTCTCAAGAAAGCCATCAATTTATCAGTCATAACAATGTCCCCATCACCCAGGATGGTGGAAAGGGCTGAAGGGGACGTCTACTGCGCCGCAGTAATTTATAAGTGAAGCACGTTCACGAATAAATCGCCGACAGCGCAGGATGATATGACTAATAGATAACACCGCATTACAGATGTCACAGTGCGGTGGGAAGCGTCTTTCCATATATGGTTTTATGTGGGTTAAAATGGTGGCATTAAGCCGTAACCGTGCCAACACTTTTTCTTCTAGGCGACTGGGACGGTTGGCAGTGTCCCAGTCCTTGAGGTACGGCTTACAAGTTGGAATATTTAGTCTGGTCCACTGACCTTGCCACAGAAGATTTATTGATTTCTTTCCGAGAGATAGACTCGACCGTAGATCACGAGGAACGTCCCAAGTCTCCTCGAGCTCTACAGCCGACTTTGCAAGTAAGTCAGCCTGCTCATTACCGTGGATACGACAATGACCAGGCACCCAGATCAGCGTGAATGACTTGTTGCATAAATGCAACTTATTAACGATGCGGCCCTGGATCTCGTGAGAGTCCGAAATACAAGATGCAATTGCCTGAAGGGCTGATTTGAATCTGAAAATATGACAAATGAGTCATACCTAGAATTGAGAGCATAGTCTATGGCTTTGTCCATAGCAAAAGGTTCTGAGGTAAACACAGCTGTATGAGCCAGCAACTGATACCTGAGGGCACATTGAGTCGACCACACACTTGCACCCACACATTCACTCGACTTGGAGCCATCGGTGTACAATTGATAGGACCCTAAGTGACGAACAATGATGTTTACGAAACAAGTGGTGGACCTCCGCCTCCGGTGCCTTGGCCTTTTAATTGCTGGGAGCCATGGGACATCGACTGTAAAGCCCTTGGTGGCTCCCAAGGCGCTATGTGCTTCCCCAAGCACCAACTTGTCACAGTCACTGGGGTCCACATCAAGCTCCTGAGTCAGCAGTGGAGAGCGAGCGGCCAAGTGGCGACGCACCCCCTTTTATGAGGAAGGTGGTGGTATTGATGCAGGGGGTACAGGCCACATTGCCGATGGTGCCTTTCCTTAATGTCCTCACGCCGTAGGACAAGGCCAGGTGGTCCACACGGCAGGCTCTACGGAGGGGAGGCACATTCATATCCACTTCCATGCTGAGCCACATGGGTACACCGGACGGCTCCAAGTACATTTACTAACATTTATTCTGTAGCACATCCAATCCTTTCAGCGTAGCATCGGATGCCCGAGCCATACACCTGTGCACCATAGTCTAGCTTCGATTGAATAAGGGACTTATACACCATTAATACAGGTGCTGTAAAGCTTAGGTAGTACCCGCTAGGTAGCAGAGGACATTTAATGGTTTATCACAAAGAGCAAGCAAAGTAATGGCAGCTGAAGTTTAAAAATTCATTCTATGATCAAAATGTATTCCTAAAAATTTTACAGAATTTTGGAAAATTTACCCGCCTGATTATCCAAAGTTAAGCACCAATTTAGGTACGTTAGGATTATTGAAGACTATAGTGGCACACTTACTGATGGAAAACTTAAATCCCTACACAAGGCCCATA
The DNA here is from genome assembly GCF_032717465.1 of Coenobita brevimanus. Taxonomy (NCBI): domain Eukaryota; kingdom Metazoa; phylum Arthropoda; class Malacostraca; order Decapoda; family Coenobitidae; genus Coenobita; species Coenobita brevimanus. Next base: position 31,381 of record NW_027644515.1, read on the forward strand.
GGTGGAGCGGAGTCAAGGGCTGCTTGAATCTGCCCAGCTGAAAATTGTGCGTGCAGGAAGAGTGCCATATTGTACAATCATCAGCGTAGAGCGAGTATTTAAGATTCCTCCGGGATGGGAGCTGATGACAGAATATCATTGATCATAATACTAAATAAAGTAGGACTAAGCACACTTCCCTGTGGCACCCCGTTTTCCTGGATAAATATATCCGATGTTACGTTATGGGGCAATTTAACAGAGAAAGTTCTGTCCCTTAAGAAATCTGAAATAAAAATAGGCAAATTTCCTCTTAAACCATAAGCATAGAGCTTCATTAGTATACCGTGTCGCCATGTCATGTCATAGGCTTTATGGATGTCTAAGAACACCCGTATCATGAATTCTTTATTGGCAAATGCCTCTGCAATACAATGGTCCAAATTCATTAAATGATCTAGTGAACTTCTGTATTTATGGAAACCACATTGTTGATCATTTAACAACTTCTTCGACTCTAAAACAAAAAGAAGCCTATTGTTTACCATACGTTTCATGACCTTACATAGACAAGAAGTCAGCACAATAGGACGAAATGAAGTGGGATTCCTTAGGCGACCAGCCTCTTTGGGTATCGGTATGACGTGCTTAAAGTGCCATGAGTTTAGAGACGTTGAGAGACGCCCAAATCTCATTGTACAATGCTAACATCTTAATCAGGTTGTCCTGAGGATTAAGATGCTGGATCATACAAGTACGTGATGGTGTTCAATCTAGTCCAGGGCTGGTGTCTTTACAGGATTTAAGGGCAAGGAGCAGTTCATCTAGCGTAAACTCTTGGTTGTATGCGGAATTCTATGTCTTCTGTGGCAAAGTCTAATATCTGTAGCTCAGCCATGCGTTTATGTTGTTGAAAACGCGGATCATAATTGGCTGAGCTACTTACATGAAAAAAACTCCTGGCGAGGATGTTAGCAGCGTCACACGGGCTCATCATATATGTTATTATTTACCTGCAGGGTGGTGATCTGGGAAATATGGGCCTTTGTATTTAATATTCTTATGGTGGACCAGACTTTACGTAATGGTGTTGCTCTACGAGTCACCGTGGACACAAAGGACCGCCAGGAGTCACATTTGGCCCTTCTTATTGTTCTCCTTGCCTCAGCCTGTGCCTGTTTGTATGCAATACAAGTTTTCCTCAGTGGGCTGACTATCAAAAATCCTGTATCTCCTATTACGTTTTCTTAATGCTTGTCGGCAATCCGGCGTCAACCAATGTGCTCTATAGCCCGCATGAACTGTAGAAGTCTTAGGAATAGCAGCCTCAGCTGCGAAATTAGCAATATGGAAGTAGTTATATTTTCGACCTTAACATCTATGGTCTCCCCAGATATATCTAAATTGGCAATCCTTGAGAAGGATCCCCAATCTGCTTTCTTATATAGTTAGAAATTTTGGAGGTGGAAGGTCCAAAATGATGTTGCATGTATAAGAAGAATTGAATGGGTAAATGATCACTTCCCAAGGAGTCATCAGAAGGGTCCCATGAGAGATCTTGATGTATACCAGGGAGGCCAAAGATAGAGCCAATGGCCGAAAAGTTACCAGTACGATCATCTACACGAGTCGCTCTACTGTCGTTCTGAAGACAGAGGTTGGACTGTAGTATTAAATTAGAAGCTACCACTTGCTCCCCACGCCCATCAATCCTCAAAGCTACCCCGGTGATAGTGATGGGGCGTTAAAAGTACCCAACACTAACTTATTTCCAGGCAGATGTTCAAATAGTGAATTTAAAGCATCACTATCAATGAGGCCATGTGGAGGACAGTACAGAGGAGGCAAATAGACAGATACGTGTTATTAAATTTTACTCTGCACAGGCTGCTTCCAGAGTGGAATTGAGAATCACCTCAGTTTGTGGGTGTGATTTGTGTGTGTAAATGGCTACTCAATGACCTTCAAATCTTCTAGCACGAATGGTAGTGTTTTAACTGTGGAGGATCAGGATGATCCTCCAGGCTTGCATCTCCTATAAAGAAACAACGTCTGGCCCCATGTATAGAAAGCAAGATTGCTGTATTGTGTAACTTATTCCCAATACCTCTACAATTCCACTGTAGTATAGTGAATGCGGCGGTTTAAGATTTACGAGGGGGCCAGTGTGTTTAATTTTTATGCCCCCATGACCAGGCGAGTGGTTGCAGGACCTTTCCCGGTGCTTGCTGACAGAAACCTCCATATTATCGTCAATAAAAGGCTCCCAGATTCCACCGAGGAAGAGTGAGTCTTCCTCTCCCTCGCCTGGACTAGGAGCAGGGAGGACATGAGGATGTGGCTTGGAAAGGGGTAATGAAGTTATGTTTTACAGTCTTGTCAGGAAGCTTCGATTTAGGCTTGACTGACTGAGAAACAGCAGCAGCCTGTGAGTATGATGAAGCTTTAGGGAGGTCAGTTAGAGAGTTGGATCATACAGGAGGTTCAGAGGTGGAGGGTGGAGGTAGAGTGAGTGACTTGATTAACCCCCTTAGCAGCGGGGCGTCACTTTAAGTGACGCTCAGCCTACAATGGATGTACAGCAGGCGTCACTTTTGTGATTCTGTGTTATTTTGAATTATCCCGGGCTCTCAAGTGAGTGGCTTGTATCATCTATCAGTACTGCCAATGTCCAACCCTAGTCAGCACTCCAAATTTCATCTGTACTCCCATCCATTGTTGACATTTGCTTCTATTTTACCCCTTAGACTCCCCTCCCTACCTGCTCTCCATTACCCTCTCCTCTCACCTCCCACGCCGCTTTCTTTTCTCGGAAATTTCCCCTTCTCTTTCTACAGATTTCATCCATTGAGAAATAAGCCCTATGCCCTATATTTTTACCTGATAATATGTACCAAAAAAAACAGGTAAGTGATAGTGTTATACTCCAGAAATTGGCTAATTATCACCTGACAACACCTCACGTGCATTCATTCGCTACATTACCACGGTAATTTCCCCTTTGATTTATGCCTTGTAATCGATGTCTATGATAAAAATATATATCAGAAAGGGAAGGGAGAATCCTAATTGACATTTACATTCACCTGCGTTTAACCTATTTCTTTATTTATTGCCGAGATTTTTCTACCTATAAAAAATTAGCATGTAAGTTAGCAGCAGTAAGCCTAAAGTGTCATTGTCAACGCTTCCCTTCTCAGATAAGTTTACCCCCTTCCGTGGGCTCCCCTCACTACCTGCCCTCCATTACCCTCTCCTCTCACCTCCCACGCCATGCTGCGCTACCGAAATTTCCCCTTTTTTTCCACAGATTTCATTCATTGAAATAAGCCCTATACCCTATATTTTTACCCAATAATATATACCAAAAAAAAAAACAGGTAAGTGATAGTGTTATACTCCAGAAATTGACTAATTATCACCTGACAAAACCTCACGTGCATTCATTCGCTACAATATACGGTAATTTCCCCTTTGATTTATGCCTTGTAATCGATGTCACGGCAAAAATATATGTCAGAAAGGAAGGGAGATTCCTAATTGACATTTACATTCACCTGGAACTACCTATTTCTTTATTTATTGCCGTGATTTTCTACCTATAAAAAATTAGCCTGTAAGTTAGCAGCAGTCAGCCTAAGAAGTGTCATTGTGTACCCTTCCCTTCTCAGATAAGCCACGGCATTTAGTTCCTTGTCCTCCATTGCAGAGACAACATGTCGCACTCATCCGCCATTCACCAAGCTTATGCGCCCATTGCAAAGGGCCCCACGTGAGCTCTACGCTTAAAGAAAGAAGTGTTGAGGCAAGCAGGAAAGGCCTCAGTGACTCTGCAGTGGCACGAGAACTTGCTGAATTGTCCATGATAATAATGGACAGTGATTTTAGTGACGATTCCGGTGAATCGTATGATGAGCGAGGTGAAGTTGCTCGCGCCAGAAACAGCGACAACAAGTGCTCCTACCAGTGAATTGGTGTCTAGCTCCAAGGAAAAGGAGCCTTTAGTGCAGGAAGGACAAGAATTTGGGAAGGGAGTGAAAAGGCGGCGTGTTAGCCCCAGAACAATGCCCCCAAGTGACCCAGCCCGCCATAGCAGGTCACGAGAGTGCATTCACCTCCCCGTTCCCCAAGCCCCGCTTTACTCATCTCGTCATCATCGTCGGCTGGGTTTGTGCCATCTCCGGAGTCTTCATCGTCGGAGTCACCACCAGCATCAACAGTGAAGGCCGGCAGTAGAGGTAGAGGTAGATCTAAGAGAGTGAAAAGTAGTGTAGCTAGTAGGAGTAAGGGCTGCTAGTGCTGTACGGCAACCTAGGGTCAGTGAGAGTGACCTTGAGCAGAGATAAAACCTCCCTCTCAGCCAACCTCCACCACCACCACCACCACCAGCCCTCCACCACTCACACCAGGGAATCCTGGATGCCTTCTGCATGGACTGGAAGGGGTCCAGATTTTGTCCCCGAAAACTCTGGTTTTCGATGAGAGCTCGTCAGGAGTTCAGCCTGCCTTCACTATGGACGAAAATGCTGGAGTGTGTCGACTACCTTTGGCCTTCCTAGATGACGAAGTCATGCAGCACATATGTGATGAGACCAACAGGTTCGAATCACAACGTGCTGCTAGTGGTACAGGTGCAGCCAAGATGCAACAGTGGACCATGCTGGGAGTGCAGAAGCTGTATGTGGTCTTTGCCCTCATGCTTCTTATGCCACACTCCAAGAAGCGCATGAGTTGGAAGAATACTGGTCCATGGACCCCTTACTACCCTCACCCGACCTTCAACAAGTACATGTGGCCAGACATACGCTTCCGGAACATCATGGGAAACCTGCACTTTGCCGATAATGATGTACCTTCCCAAACCGACCCACTCTGGAAGATCCGGAGATTCTGAACAGAATGAAGGATAAGTTCATGGCTCATTCTTCCACCCATTTCAGAAGGTTGTCATTGATGAGATCCTTGGTTTTGTTCAGAGGACGTCTTCAGTTATGTTCAGTACATTTCCAAGCAAACGCCATCAGCTTTGGAATTAAGTTCTTTGTACTGTGCGACTGTAAAGGAGCCGGTACATCCTTGACTTCGTCATATATTCAGCCAGCACTGCTTCGATCTGGATAAAACACACCCCCTTGGCTTCTCAGGCTGTGTAGTGAGAAAGTGCTCCTAGAAAAGTATTTTGGTGGGAATCATGTGTGCTGTATACAGACAACTACTATACAGCACCAGGGAAACTTGCCAAATACACTTTCTGAGCACGGCATTGGCTCCTGCTCCTGTGCACTGTGAAAAGTAATCTGTGGCCAACTTCTCCCCCAAATTCCCAGAGGCAGGGGAAACTCACAGTGAGGAGACGTGCACCTCACGCCAAGTCTGGGAAGATGCTGGCAATGGACGGGGTGGCATGACAAGAGAGTCATGCACATGCTCACCACCGTACATAAGGGAGATGAGAGACAGTGGGAAGGTCGACCGTAGGACAGGCCGAACCTGTGATGAAACCTGGATGCTGTGTTGGACTATAATATCAACATGCGGCGCTGGTGGACAAGACCGACATGATGATTGGGTGAGATCGACTGCCTCAGGAAGAATACTAGGTGGTACAGGAAAGTTTTCCCTGCATCTCATAGATATGACGATGCTGTAAGCCTTCATCCTGTACAAGATGAAGTGTAAAAAGCCACCCAAGTCTTTCTCCCTAGGAGGTTGTTCGCCAGGACTTGTGTCCAGCAGCTGCTGGAGAAAAATATGAGTAGGGTGCAAGCAGCAACTCCAAGGCGCCATCCAGTTACACTTCCCGACCGACTTGAGCAGAGGGCGTATATGGATCGGCACAGACTTGAGCTAATACCTGCCACAGGAAAAGGAAGGCTGCGATTCGCAGGTGTCAGAGTATGTGCGCATACCACACGCTCAAAGCACACCTGAGCATAAACGCACCTCTTGGCAGAGTGCGCTGAATGCCAGGTTCCCTCTCCTGTGTAACCTGCTTCTTCGATTATATCACAGCCAGAAGCAGTTCTAACAGTACAGAGTGTGGAAGGCTTAGAATTATTTGGAAATAATGTGTAAATGATGTGTAAATAGCAGGTGAAAGCAATGGATGTTCAGTTTATATGACTACTAGAACAGTGTATTATGAGTTTTATCTTACTAGAAAGTGACAGTGAATAGTTGATATTGTAAGTAAAATAGAAGGGTTAATATTGAAAATAGAATAGAAAATGTAAAAAATATTAATGTAAGTAATTAGTAATATAAGAATATGAGTACAAATAATTTATGTTATAAAAGTGAGAGTGAATCCGTGGCTCTCTACGTATTTTATGACTGACTGAAAAATTGAAATGACTTCAGTGACAATAAAATAATACGACTGAAGGAAACTTATGGAGAAAGAAGACTCCAGATATATATAAGTGTGATATAGTAATAGAAATATAAAGTGTGAGGGGTTTTATGAATAATAAATGACAGAGTGCCTAGAGCGGAACTTAGCGCAAGTGCGGCGATCAGACAGCGCTCGTAATTTCCATTGCTTTCACAGTGTTTTTTTTTTAGTATGGATCCCAAACTACTTGAAAATGGTAGAATAGTGTTTATAGTGTTTGTATCTGGCTGTGGTAATTATATAACGGGTTGTCGGGAGAGTGTAAAGTGGAGACTTAGTTATCCTACTTTCAGAGGTCTCCACAAGTCCTACAGGAAGCTGACGAAGGCTCAACAATCATTCCAGGAGAAAGCTGAAGGTATGTGCAATAAGCATATACTAATTTTTATTATTCTAGGACTAATAACTGATTTTTGGCAAATATTTTTTGAGAGTCTGTCGGAGCCCAAAAGCAACCCCGACGAGGACACGCAAGTCACGGTGGTAAACAAGCCCGTGGTGTAGGAGTTAACAAGCACGAGATCAGTCTGCGTCTCCACACTGCACATCACAGGACGGGACATCACTGCCCGAAGCATAGGACCTATTTGGTGTGGGAGTTGCATGCAACTCCTTCACCTTTTTCCTTGCTTCATAGAAAGAGATGCTCCTCAGTCGCCTTTCCCACCGCACAGACCTCTTTCTCCTCCTTCCACTTCTGGGACCAATCCCTGAGAGGAAGTGAAGTGAGCACCACTTGCAGTGAAAGCAGCAGTGACAGCCTCTCTGATGTGCAATGTTCAGCATTATGACCTTGCTGTTGCGCATTTGCCACAGACTGATTGGGAAGCCCGACAAGACCTTTTCATGATGTCCATATAACTGACATCGTAAACAACGAAGTGGGTTAGAGATGTATGTCCTTACATTAACAATTTCATACCCCACTTTGATATGGGTTGGGAGAGTCATTTTTGCCAAAAGTCAATATAACCCGTTGCTGTTTTGCTGTCCTCCTGCCCTCGGAAAATCTCGCCAGATGAAACGAGGCTTCAATTACATCTTCATGAGCAAGTTCACATATGATGTCGTCCTCTTCCATGACCATGAGGTCCCTGCAAGTGATGACTCCCTTGCAGGAATTCATGGAGTGAGGGATCACAATCGGCACAACATCATGTGCTTAGCATTAGAATTTGCCTCCAACTTCATCAAATCCTTAACCTGAGACGAGTTTGGCAGTCTTTACCTAGGAGATCTCCGCTAGCAAGTTTTTTAACCTGTTCTACCTCTCCTGCACATCCATAAATCACTCCTTCTTGATAATGAAGGGATTGAGGCCTTGGACAGGGAGTAGAACCAACCGCCGATCACCAGCAAAAACCAAACTGGCATTTTTTGACGTCAATGTCGAGCAGAGGGCGTGTCCGGGGCCGTTCAGTCTGGGGGTAGTCCGTCCGTGAGACAGTCGGGGGTCGGTCAGGACTACCTCCCCCCCTGAAGGGGGGGGGAGGCAGCAGTGGCGTCAGCCATAGTGACCACTTCCCTCTAAAGGGGGAAGTGGGAAGAAGGAGAAAAACAAACAAGGGACAAAAAACCCAGGACAACACACCTATGGCTAAGATTGCCCTCTAAAACCACTCCAGGGAGGCCCGACCGTGTTGCTTCACTCCCCAGAGCGATCAGTGGGGGGGACCCTCCGTGGGCGAGTAAGCAAAGGTAATCTTAGTTAATAGGTATAGACACTTACTATATCTCTAGCAAGGGTAGGGAGGAAAATTAGTACTAGCTAATCCTAATTTTAACGGTTTAATTACAAAACTAATGCCGGTGAGGCAGCCCTGAAAACTAGAGGAGAGCCAGAAAAACACGTCTTAACTCTCCGCGACCATGCATAAAAGTCCCAATAAGCATGAAACCACAACGGCTCGTTTATATGACTAGTGAGTGCCTAAAGTGCTGGAGTATGGTAACGAAGAATACGTGGAAATGGTCGTGAGAACGCGATGAACTGAAGCCCCATTCCCGGTCTGCTCCACTGTGTATACGAGTAGCATGTCTCGTCGCCATGCTTCAAATCTGACTGTAAAGCGTGCTTGGGTCCAAAGATGTCCACTGACCGTGTAAAGTTAATGAAGTCCAAACGCAGGAGTTGTCAGGGAGTGTACGTCGTGATGTGTGCAAGGAGTCCATAGAGATATCCAGGTGCGATTCGTACAGATTCACACTGTTCTCACACCCTAGCCAGTCTCAATTGTGCACCTCTCTCTCTCTCTCTCTCTCTCTCTCTCTCTCTTTCTCTCGCTTGTTTCCCTTTCCAGCTGTCATTTTATCTGAGTTCTCTTTCCATCTGCTTTCCTCTGCGTCCTTGTTCTCCCCACCTTTTTTCTCGCCTGTTCTATCCCTCTTCTTTCCTCGTTATTTTCTTTATTTTTATTCCTCACTCTCTTTTTTACATTCTTCTGTTCATCACTCGTTCATTTTTTCCCTTCTATTCCTTTTGTATGTTTTCTTTCCTGTCCTCCTTCTGTTCTTTTTCTCACTTTTTTTTTTTCATACTGCTTCTGTTCTTCCCCTCTATTCAGTTCTGTCTTTGATCTTCCCTCTGATCTTCCCTCTTTTCTTATCTCCCTCTTTTCTTATCTCTTCTGTTCTTTCCCACTCATCTGTTGTTTCCCCTGTTTGTTTCCCCTGTTCCTCCCTCTTTTTTTTTTTGTACAGTCCTTGTGCCTCTTCCTTCCTTCCCCTATCCTCTAACATCTCCTATCCCCCTACTATCATCGTTATCTTTCTGCTCTTCTTCACCTCATTTTCTTTGTACACCCCTCTGTTTTCATCATTTCTAGATATTCAGCCACCGACCCATTTCCCCCTTCCATCTCCCTACCAGCCCCCACAACCTCATGCCACACCCACCCCAACGCTACTTCAGCCTTGTGGTGGCAGTATGAATGGAGTGGGCTTGATCTTTTCTCCTATTGCACCCCACAAAATTTCTCCTGCTTCCCTCTTCTACCTGCCCCCCGTCTTCCCTCACTTTCTTTCCTCTTTCCCTCTCCTTTATCCCTCCCGTCTCTTCTCCCTCCTTCCCTTCCTCTCTCTCTTCCTTCCCTCCCTTTCTTTCCTCCCTGCCAATCCTTTCATCCCTCAAGTATCTCTTCGTCTTGGCTTCACTCCTTTTCCTCACACTCAATCTCCCCTCCTCATTATTTATTTCCATTTTTCTGTGCTTCCACCACTCTCCACAATCGTCTTCCCTCTCTCCCACTCTCTTCTACCTCCCTACCTACTATTCCCTTTCCCACTCCCTGTCTTAACTCTCCTCACTTGCTTTTTCGTCTTCCATTTTCTTCACCCATTTTCCACTCTCGTCTTCTTTCTTCCACTTTCCTTCCTTCTTCTTCCCCCTTCCCCTTCCAATTTCTCTTGTCCTCCGTGCTCCTTCTCCATCACCTCCCCCACATTCTATTAGCCTCGTGGTGGCAGGAGGGATGGAGGGAGCTTACAAGGAGGAAGCCCACACACAATAATGGCCAGGCTTAAACCTACACGCGCGATTCTGCTGATCATAAGTTACCTACCATCCTCTCCTTACTTGCCGACTCCTTCTTTCCTACCCAGCTTTCCTTTCCCCCTAACATTTTCCATCCATGTCTTCTCTCCTCCCTCGCTTCCTTCCTCCCACTTTCTCTTTCCTCTGTCTACCTACCTACCTACCCGCACTGTTTCCTTACTTTCCCTATCTTTTCCTACTACAACACATCCCTCCCTTCCACCCTACACACTCCATTCCTACCTACCTACAATTTCGTAACCTAAGTTTTCATTCCTCTCTACTTACCACCTGCCTTCCTTACCTCCTTCACCCACCACACTATTTCCACACCTCTCTCCATCTCACCACACAGTACACGAGACCCCATGGCTGCATCACACAACACTGATATCCTTTCACCTCACACCACTACTACACCACACGGTAGCATATCGGACGTCACACCACACATTATATTCCAGCACACCACACTACATCATAACCAACTCCATTTCACAACACCACTTTATAGCGGATCACACATCACATCACACGACACTGGAAAGCTTACAGCACCCTCTCTGCATTTACAGCATGTTTTGTTACGCACCACATCCCACACCGTGCACAGTGCTTCACACCATACTTCTAGTTAAACAACCCGACACTTCTCATTATACTATACACCACATTTTTACTCCTCACAACATTGCGCCACAATGCATTAACCACATACCCAGTAATGACCGGACTTCAATCTTCACCTGCGGATTCGGTTTATTTTTAAGTTACTGTACCTAACCTGCCCTACCCCGGACCTTCCTACCTCCCAAACTCCTACCTCCTACCCGCTACTCCCATACCCCTCTACCTCCTACTTTCCTACCCCCAACCCACCTACCTCCTACTGCCCTACCCTCTTCACCCTCAATCACGTCCACCACAGCGAGGCACCTTATCTCCACCTGGAACATACTACATCAACTCCCCAGCATGTTACAACATCGTAATTCACGCTACGTTGCTTACCACATCATAAAAATGAAGTTTTGCACAATGGTAGACCTCACTCCAGGCCAGGTTTTAGGCAGAATGGAACCCCTAAGCAGTGCCCCCTGGGTCTCCCTTCCAAAACTATAAGCCAAAGCCAGTTTTTACCCGAGGAACAAGAATTATTTGCATAATTGTAAAGGTTCATTTGCTCCACTTGTCCATATGGATGGTGAGCTCCCGAAGGGCCACACTCTTATATAGAGGGTAATCCCCTGTGTTCTTGGTCATCATTGGCGTAAGTTTTTTAACCAAAGAACGTGATATTTTGCGTATTGATTGATATTCATCCCGGTCATGTTTTGTGAGGGATGGAATCACCGAGGGGTAACTCTTCACGGAAGTGGGAGCTACCCCCAGGCCCCCTGGTAAAGTCATAATACATGGTCATAATTTTTTACCTTGGAACACAAGATTTTCCATATTGCCACGCGTATACTTAGGCCACTATTTATGTAGTCTCTGAATCCCGGTGACCATCTCCCATGGACATGGGGGGCGGCCCTAAGGGGGACAATACTTAAGTATTATACTTAAGAAAATTGGTGATTGTTTGTTGCCAGTGCATCTACTTTAACTGACTATTTCCTGTTGAGGTTGTCATGTAGGGGGGGGAAAAGTGATTTTTGTGTGCACTTCTGTCTGAAAAGTTGATGGGTTGGCGCACCAGGGTGATGAGTCCCACTGCCACCCCGCCTTCAGCCTGGTCTTGTCTGTTGGTGATGTAGTTATGAAATATGGGTGTTTTTTGTGTTCTGAATAGTTTTGTTTCTTGTATAATGTAAATATGTATGTTTTTCTTTTTTTTTTATGAATTGTGTGAGTTCTTGTTTTTTTGGTATTTATGCATCCTGATGATTATTTGAGAGAATGTTGCATGTTATGCTGTACGATGTGTGTTGGGTGATGCAGGACTGGGAGAGGTGGAGGTCTGGCCCCGAGGAGGGGGAAGGGGTAGGAGAAGGTTGTGATAGAAGTTAACCCACCCTGTCCCGTGCGACGTATGGGTACATTGCAACGATTTTTCATTTGCCAGTCCCGCGGGCCGACACCGTGTGTACGTTGTGCAATTGCAAGATCCCCTAATTTGCACAGTTTTCAATCTTTCACGCATGATTTTTCGTATGTATACACGGGACACCTTCTTCCATTCCTCCTACAAGATGCCAAGCAGGGACAATGCCTTACACCGCATAACCCCTCCCCCTCCCCCCCTCACGCCATAGTCCTCGGCAATTCACCTGTTACCAGTGACCTGGCTAGTAAAGATATTCAGGGCCAAGAATGATTCCCCAGTCGATGACAATGTGGGAAGAACCAATGTTTACATAGCATTAGAAGAAGAAACAGCCAGAAATAATGATCAGGTAATGCTTGGCAAAAAAAGGTCCAGGTATGGTGATTAGTTAGTGAGTGAAACAATGTTATAATGCCTTTATTACTGCTTGAAAACCAATATACTCTCATACTACATATACATTACATTCATACCAAATGTAAACTAAATAAATACAGTTTATGAGTGGATAAAATAGTTGCCACCCTCCACGTAGAACTTGTTTTCTTTCGTGCCAGCATATTAGAAAACCCAGTCAGGTAAGGAGGAACTCCTACCTGGATTGGGTATTTTAAACCTCAGTTGAGCGATTTCTCTATGAATTTTCGATGTTTCTCACCAAAAGTGAAGGGTTTTTAGCTTCAAAAATTTTTTTTTCGAAAATACCTCGTGGACTGGGGGATGTCGGAGGTGCGGAAAACCTCGGGACGTGATGGGTTAAGTGGGTTGGGGTGGATTACACTGTGGTCGTGAATGGGAGGGGTTGGTGGATTAGATGGTGTGGGAAGGATCGGTGGGTTAGGCTCAGGAGGTATGGAGGGAAGTAAGAGGAGGGTTGGTTGGGTGATTAGAGTGTGGGGGAAGGAGCATAAGCAGCAGGTCAAAGTGTTTGTGCAATGTTCTCTGGATGCAGCCAGTGTTGTGAAGGTGAAATGGATCCAGTTCTTGCAGGAACTGCACTGGAAATGGACCCCTTTGTCTCTGCCGACAGCGAAGTGATGTATGTTTTGAAATGTGTTGGACATATGTGTTTGCTGATGGGTCCTGGATTGCTCTCGATATCACCGACTAGAAGAGGTCTTCGAGAAATGACTGTCAAAGAGTCCGATGTTTTATTGATTATTTGAGTGTTGAGTGAGGTGGACGGGTTTGGGGGATAGTGATGATAGTGTTAGTGATAGGAAACGTTATGAGGAACACACTGAGGAGGTTTGGCCATGTGGAGAGAGGATGGAGGGTGAAAGACTAGACAGAAGAGAGTGAAGATGTGGGAGTGAGGTGGAGGGAGGAGAAAAGGGAGGGGGGAGGCCGAGGATGAGATGGAGGGATGGGGGTGGAGAGGTATATGAGAGAGGAGGGATGTGAGTTGGGAGCAGGAGCAGCAATGAAATGGCAGGGGACAGGGCGACTTGGAGGCGATTTGTTTTGGTGGCCACCCCAAATAGGATTAGGGAGGCGTCTGGCAATAGATAGATAGATAGATGATGAGCACCATGCTTCCAGATGTTGGGTACTATACATGTGTGAGTAGCTGTAGCTGATAAGTTGGTAAGTGCCCTTGTATGCCTTGTCAGGTCCAAGAATGTTTAAGGTGTATGTTGCTTATGCTGTCTGGGCCACAGGCAGATGAAGTGCCCCCATAAGTGTTATGACTCTTCCCTGGACCAGCAGCAGCAGCAGCAACATCTCCTCCTTCTCAAGCATGGCCTCTAACTTCTGCCACAGCTCATGACCCGTGAGGGGAGCTGATACTGGCAACACTAAGGCCTCTGACAGGAGGGGATTGCAGACCATCACCATCACCGGCACCGTGAAGTAGTACAGCGTCAGGGAGGAAATGCAAGTACGGGTTCATTCAGCGCCAGTATCCTGATGGTGCCGATGTATTCGTGGCATTGCTCAGGGATCGCTGCTACCTCTTCATGGCGCCCCTCGCTCTCCTGCGTTGCTACACCAGGGCAGAGACAGTGGAGTTCCAGACATCAAAGTGGTCCCGAGGATAGAGATGTCACTGGGCCAGAAGGTGCAGCTGTGCAAGGCTCTGCCTATGGCTTATCGAAAGCGGCGCCCCCATGGCCCAAGGGCCGCCAGCCTGTGGATCCCCAATGTCCCTGGGGATGTGGACTACCATTACCATACGCCATGTGTATCGCGATGGCGAAGGCTTTCTGTGGCGATGACAAGGCAGTGATGCTTGTTTCTTCTCCCCCAGCTTTTTGAGAAGAACAGGGCTGCTGTGCCTTGTCCATCCCACAGAGCTGCTCACTCGTGATATATAGGCAGCCCCTGTCCAGGAGCTTCGTTCTGCCACGCTTTCCCCAGCCTCCTAGACCCCGCACAACACCGGGGAGAAAGGCTGCAGCCTGGACGCTCCTCTCAACAGAGCGACTGCCTCCTCCACCACCACCTCTGGCCATTGCCATAGAAACCGCCCGATGCTCCACACACAGCCCAAGAGCCTCACCACTCGCTGCCTGCAGCCTTGGAGAGAGATGCTTCCACACAGCCCAGAGCCCTCCACCACTGCGCTGCCTGCAGCCTTGGAGAGAGATGCTTCCACACAGCCCAGAGCCTCACCACTCGCTGCCTGCAGCCTTGGAGAGAGAAGATGCTTCTCCTGGCTCCTTCCATCATGCAGGAAGACGACTCTTCTCTCCCATCACCACGTGCCACATCTTCCTGCTGAGGGCTCCAGTGTCATCTCCACATAAGAAAAGCAGCAGAAGAAAAGAAGGGCAAACGCCAGGGCAAACCTCCATCCATTGCCCAGCATATCTCCAAAGCCCCTTCCTCCCCTCGATTCTGCAACGGCCTCCCACCTTGCCTCCTGCAATGACACTGACCTCTGCAGGAGATTCTCCTCGACCTATTCACACCAGCCAACGCCGACGACGCTTCTGCTCCTCGTTTCAGGTGCAACTGTACGTCGACCTGAGGGAGGCGTACATTGCACAGATCAGCATCCCTGCCAGCCTTGAGTCACGACTGTTTGACAGTTTAGCTGCAGATCCTCCGTGGTCTGCAGTCCTAAATTGCTTTAGAGCTGCTCTCATGTAGAGCCCTCATGTATCACCATCGATTATCTCTGACGGGCTTCCATCATCTGCCCCATGTCCACTCTTCTTCTGAAGGTGGACCGAGAATCAACACACACACACTACTCGCCACAAACCAGCTTCCAGAAGTACATATCCACATGCTCAAATCACTCGCTGCTCCATTCAGTCACTCCAAAAGACAACACACAACTGCATGCACAGCCTCCTGATATCCATCTTTCTAAATCCTACCTCCTTCACTGAAGACAGAGTCCACCCTAGTCAGGCTGAGATGTGAGCATCATCCAGCCCTCTTGAGTTACCAGAAGAGGTTGGATGACTCAGATGCAACACAGCATCCCATACTATTAAGCACATTATGGAAGACTGCATTGCACACAATTGGCTGCACCAACAACACAAAATACACTCCTTGAGAGCAGTAGGGAAAGCCCAGGTCTAGGTCATGGCCTTTCCTTAGGGACTGCAGCAAGCTGTTCGGCCAGACTGCTTAGAGAAAAAACTACTACTGCCAATTTTTTTAGCTTAAGAAAATGGAATATTGCTACAATGGTTGATTTTTACTGGTGATCATGTTTTAGACAGGGTGAACCTACCAGAAATTACAACCCATGTGTGGGTGGGGAGAAGGTGGACCTCGTGGGTCCTGGCCTCTGCACGTTCCATGGTTTTTAACTCCACCCCATCCTGGCAGATTTTTAAACCAATGACCTCCCCCCAATCCCAGCAGATTTTCCGAATTTCTTTTTTGGCTAAAACCTCCGCTTTTATGAGAAATATCAGAACTTCATAGAGAAATCACTCATATAAGCTTTAAAATCCCAGTACAGGTAACAATACCATTACCTGGCTGTATTTGCTATAGGGTGTGGCTCCAGAGAAAATGCGTTCTATGGTGAGAGGGTAGCACCTGTTCCAAACCACACACATTAGGTGTGTATTTATTTATTTGGTATGAATTTGCCTATGTAGTACAAGATTATATTGGTTTTCACACAGTAATATAGGTGATATAAGTGTTGTTTCCCACTCACCAAACACATCAACATACTGCACCTTTTTTTGGCGACATTACCTGATCATCATTTCCGACCGTTTCATCCTCTCTAATGGTGTACATAAACTTTGTCCTCCACATTGCCATCAACTGGGGAATCCCACTCTGGCCTTGAATTTCCTATACCATGGCACGACATGTCTTTACTGGCTTGGAGGTATTCACTGGTAATAGGTAAGTTGCCAAGACAATGGCATGTGGGTGGGGGCAAGGAGAGGTCACGTGGGGGTAAGTGCATTGTCCATGCCTGGGCATTGGGTAGAGGAAGGTGTCCCATGTATATGTTTGCCAAAATTATGCACAAGGAAATTTTGAAAAATGTGCAAATGAGCGAGACCTTGCAATTGCAGTACATTTATATACATCGACGGGAGTCACAGTGACAAAATGTTCGGATATATATATACGTCAATGAGAGTCGGCGGAAGTTAACCTAGGGAACAAGAAAGTTTGCATACTGGTAGTCGCGCTCACCCACGAACATATGTAAGTACAGAGGGGGCCCCACTGGGCAGCTGTACCCTTAACAAGGGAGAGTGGACTGCCCTTAGGTGGGGACAATGCCACATAGATTTTTATAACCTAGCCACAAGAAATTTTGCCACAGAAGTAGACTTTTGCCCAGACCCAAAGTTTGTAAGGGGTGGGACCCATATGTTTGAACCTCTACCTTCCCATAAATAATTAATTCTTTTCCCTTACAGTATTGCCCGGGGTGGTGAGGCTAACAAAGGTGTCCGTGATGTTTTGATCAATGTGCTCCTGATCAGTTATATTTAACCCTAGGCATCCCACATCCCGATGACATATGGGTGCGTTTGCAACGTTTTGTCACAGCTAGACCCATTGACGTAGCGGTATGTCATCACACAATTGCAAGGTTCATAATGTGCACAATTTTCCAATTTCCGCATGTGTGATTTTTGGTATGTATACATGGGACACCTGTTCCTCTACAAGATGCCAGGCAGGGGACAACGCCCTTACTCCGCATCACCTCCCCCCACCATGCAGGCCGCCCAGCCATTGTCTCGGCAATTCACATGTTAACAGTGACCTGGCAAATAAAGACATTCAGTGCCAGAGTGATTCCCTCAATCGATGACAATGTGGAGGACAAAAGCTTACATAGCATTAGAGGAAGAAACAGTCAGAAATGGTGATCAGTAATGCTGTCACACCAAAAAAGGTCAGGCATGTTGATGTGTTAGGGAGTGAAACAATGCTTATATTGCAAATATTACTGTTTGAAAACCAATATGCTCTCATGATACATATAAATTCATACCAATTAAATAAATTAATACTGCTTATAAATGGTGTGAATAGTTACCCTCCCCATAGAACTCGTTTTCTTTGGAGCCAGCCTGATAGAAAACCCAGTAAGGTAAGAGGTACTGCTACCTGTATTGGGTATTTTAAACCTCAGGTGAGCGATTTCTCTATGAATTTTCTTTATGTTTCTCACCAAAAGCGGAGGTTTTTGAGCCAAAAAAAACTTTTTTCCAAAACTGTGGTTGGGATTGGGGGGAGTCAGTGGTGAAAAATGCGATCAGAGACAGGGCGGGTTTACTTCATAAATGTCAGTTTGCTTTATCATACTTTCTGACATAACATGCTTATGACATACTGTTTCGTGGCTAAGCATGAGTGGGGGTACATTTTTAATACAGCAATCACAACACCACTGAGAGGAAATTTTTTTCTTTAGGCATATAAGGTGATAAAGATGGAAGGGCTGAAAAGTTTGTCCCTTACAGAGAGAAACTACTGAAAGAAATGGATCCAGATTCAAGATCTACCCACTTTGCATTGCTGGACACATTGCATTTAAAAGACTGGAGGTATGAGATGACAAATATAGTTTCAGAGTTGATCAGGGATGCGTACTTGAAGGACATAGAACACCCAGATAAATTATATGCAGCTGTGAAACATGATTGGTTATGGGTGTGCAGTGCCAGGAAGCGTGACACTCGCCAAGCAAGTGAAGAACTTGGCCGTGGAGCAGCTGAGAAACGGGAAAGCAGCTGGGGTTGATGAGATGTATGCAGAGATGAGTGAGTGTAGAGGAGAGAATGGAATGAAGTGTTTGTTGGAGATGTGTAAAGGTATATCCACACTGCCGAAGGTAATCCGTAAGCCTTTGTGTTATGGAACAAGGGTACAGTAACGTGTTATGGTATGTTTCAAAACAGTTCTGGGACATTTATGGAGTTACTGTAACCAGGCCACAGCTACCACCCGGGTGTGCGATAATGATCCTGTTCTGTAACATGCAGTAACTTCTCGTGAACCTTGTACTGTTACGCATAGGTTACGTAACAGCTTAGGTGTGGGCGTACTCCTAAGAAGGCAGGGATGAGTGAAAATTGCCAGCAATGTGGAAAAAAACTGTGATTGTACCCCTGTGCAAAAATAAAAGTGAGCAAAGTGAATGCAAGAATTATCGTGACATATGTTTTAGTGAGGTATTGCAGGGAAGCTGTATGTAGAAGAATTATTAGAAAGTGAAAAGAGATTTCGGAAGTCCTAGTGATAGTAGATGAACTGGGTGGCTTTAGGGAGTGGCAGAAGATGTGTGGACCATTATATTTGCATTGAGACTGATAGTGGAGAAAGGCTTATGAGAAGGAACTAGTAAGGTGTTTATGACATTTATGGATCTGGAAAAAAAGCTTATACGACAGAGTAAACAGAGAAAAAGGATTGTGGATGGCTGGTGCAGTTGGTAAGCTGCTAGGTGCCATCAAGAGTTTTTATGATGGTAATGTGGCATGTGAAAGGGTAAATGGACACCCAAGTGTAGATGGTTCACGATCAGTAATGTCTTGGCGTGCGATAAGTGTTTGTGTGGAAATGTCCTCATGGTTCTTCAATGTGTATATGGATGGGGTGATGAGAGAAGTAAAAACACGAGTAATGGAGAAGAGGGATGCCGTTGGTAATGAATGGTGATGGATGGAATATCTCAAATTTGTTGTATGCTGATGATCCAGTGCCACTGTGGCAATACTGGACAAGAAAGTTTTTTTTTATGTATGAGGAAGAAGGGAAGAAAAAGGCCGTGAGCCCGCAATATTGTTCCTTCCAAGAGAAAAAAGAAAATACAAGAAAGAGCCAGAGTTCAAAGATCCGATCATTTCGAGATGCCTGGACACACTGCGTTTGAAAGACTGGAGACTCATAGGCTAAGCAGGAAATACAGACAGAGGGAGACAGTTCCAGAGATTGACCACTGTTGCATAAATGAAGGACTGAGAGTAACGGTTAACTCTTGCAGTAGAGAGTTGGACAGAAAAGAGATGAGAGTTTGCTGCTAGACAGGTACTACAAGCCCGTCGATGAGGTGGAGGAATGCATGCAGACAGTTCAGAGGAGCAGTGACCATTGAAGTAGGAGAGAGATAGAAAAAGTGATAAAGAAAAAAAAAAAAAAAAAAAAAGTGCAACAGTCCCGCTTCGAAAGAAGAAAGAGGTTGAAGGGAGTCAGTAAGAGGAGGAGAGTTAATAAGACGAAAAGCCTTTTGACTCCACCCAATTGAGAAAGAGCTGTGTGTGGGGAGCTCTCCACACATGAGAGTTGTACTCCACACGAGGGGAGGATAAAACCCCTGTATAGAGTCAACAATTGTGCAGGGAGTAAAGAAGGAAAGGAGTCGGTAGATTAGTAGAGAGTTTTGCTGATCTCTCTGTGACCTTCGTGGCTTGAGAGTAAAGGTAGAGAAGAGTAAAGTGATGGTAATCGAGAGAGAAGGTGACTCCCCAGTGTGATGTAACAGTGAATGAGGAGAGACTGGAATTGGTGAGAGAGTTCAAATACCTGGGTACAGTGATAGAAAAGAGAGGATATTGTGCAAAAGAAGTGGAAAGTAGAGTGGCACAAGGAAGGAAGGTAGCTGGTGTTATGGAGGGCTCGATAAGAAACAGAAGGCTTGAGTGTTGCAGCTGCACGAGGCTTACATGAAGGAGTGTTAGTACCAACTTTAATATATGGATGTGAGACTGCAATGGTGTGGTAGGAAAATGAGAAGTCGAGAGTGAGAGCAGTGGAGATGGGACTGCTGAGGGAAATGTATGTGCAAAGTACAGAGAGTGGATAGGATACTGGAATCATGTGATTCATGAAAGATGCAGAATGAGGAAGTCTCTGCTTGGACACCAAGAATCGAAAAGAGGTATTGTACTGAGATGGTATGGTAATGTGGGAGAGGATGGATAAAAATAGAGTAATGAGAAAAGGTGTAATCTGAGCCAAATTTGAAGGAGGGGAGGATGCGAGTTAGGGAAATGTGTGGATGAATGTGTGAGGGAAGACAGGTATGGAAATATCGGTGAGGCTATGGGACTGACAAAAGATTGGGCTGGCTGGAGTGAATGTTGTGAGGAAGAAGCGCATGATCAGGATTTGGCAGCCGTTTTTAACTTGACAGCGTTAGCCGGATTGACTCTATCAGATACGTTTATGAGAAGCTACAGAGTGTGCTGAAAGTTCTTGGTGTATCAGATAGAGACAGGATTCCAGGGGCTTCAATGATGAGTGAAGATGGAAGTGGTGGCCCATTGGAGTGGGCAAACTTGGGATGTCTGGACGTTGCTACTCCTCACCCTACCCTAGGGTAGGAAAGAAGGTCCAGAAGATGATGATGATGATGATTAAATGGATCGTGCTTAATTAACCAGTAATATCGAAACAGATTTACGAATCCGACTCTGGGCAAAATCTTTCGGGCCTATCCCAAAGGCCCAGTAGTCCTCATATATCTCTACATGTCGCCACTTCGGCGCAAACAGCACCGATCCATATTGAATACATGCTAGGGCTTGTCTCATAAAGGGACTGAAATGTATTGGTATAAGCTGGGGTACTTTTACATATCATGGGGCCTTCTGGTAGATCAGTTGGAGTCCTGTTTTTTTTTTTTTTGTGTGTGTGTTTTTTTTTTTAATGGAAATTTGAGATCCTTAAACTGCATTCCCTGCCCGAGCCGGGATTTGAACCTGGGTTCATTAGGGACCTGCAGGTACTGCCTCTACCGATTCAGCCACCACCCTCCCCCCCCCCTGTTTACTATTAACAGCAATAATATCAATTTTTTCCGAGTGATTGCCTGTTTTTCTCATCCATGCATCTCTCGAAAATGGACCTCCAAATACTACACACTGTCTTTTCCACCCACTAACGAGAAATTAAGAACAACCAGTTTTTAAACCCCTAGCCGGGAGGCTGTGAATGTATACAACCATTCACCGCTCAAAAGTGAACTGTACCTTCATACTATATCATTTATTATTTTTCTATCACACCTAAGAGTAAGGACGCAGTTTTTGTATATATCAACTCAAACCAGATATGCCATGTGCACACACACACACACACACACACACACACACACACACACACACACACACACACACACCGCTCGCTGGTGCAGTGGTAACGCTCTCGGCTTGCCAACTGGATTTGGCGGGAGTTCGCGCCTCGCTCAGGATTGCGAAAAGTTTCACTGACGAAGTGGGTGGTTACATGTCCCCCTTGAGCAAGGGGACGGGTGTGTGCGTGTGTGAGAGGTCACAACCTTGCCCTTTAGATCCGGACTATATATGAGCTCTCAGCTCCCCTTCCGGGAGGGTAAAAGCTGACGATCCCACAACCATCAAAGTGATCCTGACCGACCCGGTGAATTACACACAGACACACACACACACTAGTGTAAATACCCATTAATATGGCATTTATTATCCATCTATGTCGCATCAGAAAGTATGACCCAGAAGTTATTTTTTTTGAAATTTCTTCACTCCCTCACCCATTTAAATTTCCCCCTCAAAACAGGTCTCTGGACCATACTTCTTTCCTTTTTCCTTGTCGTGTCGCCTGACGAGTGCATCTTGTGAGGGATGGTCTCGACAAATGGATCTCCATGCGTGATTTTTTTTTTTTCTTCAGTCGGTAACAACCTTACATCTTCAAACCACTATTCATTTCATTCTCTCGTACCTTATCTCCCCACCAGCTCCCTTCGAGTCAGATCTCCTGGTTAGCCTTAAATCTTCCAGATGTTAAACGAAAAGTTAAAAATGCCAACGTTAACTCCACGACAACAACAAGAAAATCTTAACTCCTTTTCATGATAACTTTCCCCAGACAATGTTATTCAGCTTAGGAATGGTTTTTTGTCGTTCAGAGGCACAATAACTTCTCTTCGCAGCCCACACCACAAATAAACGTAAGAACAGCCCATTTTTGCAATAATTTTCTCTCACTACTTCATCATCTCACATTACTATTATTTGCACTCTTTTCCACCCCAGCTAAAAAGAGTAAGACACAACTCTTGCCTACACCAACGCAGCTAAAGCAGAGAGCAAGTCATTTTACACAGATTCTTTGGTTTTTGGTAATAATGCAAGCGGAAAATTAATTATGGGACAAAAGGTTGAAATTTTTCTGTTGGCATATTCTGCTGACTTTGCTGAGACGTGGCTTTTTTATGCGCATTTCCTTTCCCTTTCAAAAGATTAAAATAGTTGAAATGTGACTCTTAATACGACATGTTTTTCTCTTTTTGCATAAATAAATAAATAGGATAGACAGATAAACAGACAGATAGATAGATAGATGGAGAGACAGACAGACAGGACAGACAGGTAGATAGATGGAGAGACAGACAGACAGACAGACAGGTAGATAGATAGATATAGATATAGATAGATAGACAGACAGATAGATATACAGATAGATATACAGATCTTTCGACTGGAAAGCGAGAATCCAACATACTTAGCAAGAAGAAGAGCAGAAAACGTAAGAAGCTGCAACGTCTTGACTCTCAGTCGGTCTTTCAACGAGATAAAGATGGGGTGCATTTTTACTTGCCTTCTGGGTCCGGAGCGGCCACGGCTGCATCATCTATGGCGTTGAAAATATTCCACTATCTTCTTAACGAAAGTATCGTACCATATCCTTGTATTCTGGGAACTATATAATCTCATCATTTCACGAAATAAATGGTAATACTCTGAGAGTTTTGGGCTACAGGGAAGTTGAAAATACAAATATAAGTTTCGTAGTAAAACATAAACTAGTAGATATATATTGCGTAATATCTTTGATAAAATATTAATTACTTAATAAACAATGTTATGATTTTGCGCAAAAAGACGCATGGGCTTCGATGACCTTTACTTTCCCTGAAAGCATTTTAGAGAATCGTAACATTATTCAGCAAGTGCTTGATATTATGGAAAGCTGTTATCATGCCATATTATTTTCCTCTTTTAAAAGAAATTTATGTTTATACTATGAAAGTTATCGATGCAGATATTTTGAAGTTCACTGTTGCCCAAAAACTAGTAAGTGGTCAATTTGTCTTCATTCAGGGAATTTTTTGTGCCATCTTTTTTTATTCACAAAAACATAGTACCATCTCTTTTGTCACTAAAACAGCGATCAATATCTTGATTCAAGAACATATTATGCTATTTATTTATTCACGGAATATGCGGAACCACCTGTTAACCATTTCCCGCATCGCTGATTATCAATAGACTGAATACAATCGATCAGTTAAAAATCAGAGTAATATATATTATTATTGAATAAAAAGTTTCTTCTGAGTATAGCAAGGGAATTGTATTACGTCTGCTGACTGTAATGCTAATGGCATTGACAGGAAATTTCACACTGTAGTGGTATCTTGACGAAAAAAAGGATTGCACCATCTCTTCATTCCCTATAAAACTGGTGGACTTTGACGTCTTGACGAAAACTAGTAAAAAACATTATTTAGCTAACTCCATAAAAAAAAAAGGCATTAGGTAGACATGGTGGTGATAGGGAGAGAGAAATTAAGATGGTGTTCTACTAGGTGTGTATATTCAGATCCCATCGTGGAAGAACCAGAGCTGTGTACAATGTTTGGGGAGTCGGTGGTGTATTGGCTGGACCTTTCATCCTGCGCAGCTAGACGACCGGAAGTTTGATTGAAGATGCCTGTCAGATGGGCATTAATCTAATCCATTTTCTCTACGAGGTGATCAGAAAGTAATGACAGTTCGTGCTCATAACATGAAAACCTTGAATGATGGGAGGTAGGGAGCAGAGGAGAGTGCAGAGTTGCCTGTCGCTTACGAGTTTGAACTTGTCGCCGTATGCCTGACTTTTCGTGTTTTCTTATTGTTGTGAAGGTGAATGCTTCACTCTTGTTTCCTTCCTCTCTGGCCAGAAACATGGATACAACTCGAAAGAAGGCTGCAGGTTCTACATTTTTACGAGGTGGAAACTTTGGGAAAAAAGCAAACAGAGATTCGAGGGGAATTATTAACAAGTTTTATCCAGACACTACTCGCTTCCCTGGAAACTGTTTCCCGCTGGATTCGTGCTTTCACAGCAGGAAAAACTGAACTGAAAGATGAACAAATGCTCTGGACGCCCCCGGACATCCGTGACCGGAAGGCAACAACTGGGTCCGGTGCGTACGGTCCATCATTGACGAGGATCAGCAATCTGTAACTCTTAGGTTCCTTAGCCTTGGAGCTTGATATCAGTTATGGGAGTGCATATGACATCGTTGCATGAACAATTACACCTGAGGAAGAAGTGTTGTCGATGGATACCCCACATTTGTTGACTGATTGAGCAAAAGGCTGAACGGGTGAGGATTTGTTGTGTCTGGCTTGCTGAATTTGGTACACCAAATGGTCCAAAACAGTTACCTTCAGATGTTGCTACTGGAGATGAGTGTTTGGATTTCATTCTTCACAACCCGTGACAACCAATCAAACTTGGTGTGGTTGGGCGATGAAGACCCTCGGACCTCAGATTTTGAAGGAAGGATTTCGCATGACCGGAAGCGCCTTTTCACCATCTTTTTTCAATTCTCAAGGGACCAATATGCGTGGATGTGATGCCTGAAAAGTCCACTATCACAGCCCAATACTACACCCCACCAGACCAAGGTCCTTCCACAAGTCTTGGAACACAAGGACCAACTTACACGCACCAACCGCCCGTCGTCGGTCCTCGCCTTTTGCTGCACCCACGACAATGCTGCACCCCACAAAGCTCGCCTCACTATGCAGTACCTGGAACAACAAGGTATAACTCTGCTCCCCCCCCCCACCCTACTCCCCTGACCTGGCTCCCACCTGCAACTTTTTGGTTGTTTCCAAAAATTAAATCTGCCATCGCTGGGAAGCAATTTCTATCGCATCCAAGACTTGGCACGGACACCAAATCCAATTCAGAACTCCGAAGTATACCGTCTTCAGAGTACCACGCTTGCTTCATGAAGTGGAGAAAGAGAATGGAACGCTGGCATAGAGGTTGGAGGGGAGTACTTTGAAGGAATAGTGAGTCATAGTTTGATAGGTTCTTCATGCTAATAAAAGTTTATGGACTCAACTGTCATTTCTTTCTAATCAACCCCTCGTAGATGTAACGTACTAAACCCAAACAACAGCAAACTCAGTTGTTAGTGGTACTGTAAGTTGGGATTAAGAACAATTACATTAAAGTAAATAGTGCTGGTGTGGTTAAAGTGGTGAGTTGGGACTGCAAAGGTTTGATCCCGACTGTTGCAGGGAACTACTGTCCTATATGGCCCAACTAACAACACCATAATAAAAACACCCTTACGAATTGAGTAACAGCTTTCTGAATGTGATATTCACATAGTATCAAACCACACTGTTGATAGTTATAAAAGTGATCCAGTCGTGATCAGGTTACCTAACCCTATGTCGAGAGTGCAAATGCATATTATACAGCTATGTTGCATACCCTACCAGGTATTTTTCAAACTAGAGCGATAAAGTTTAACTTTCATTAGCACCCACGATACATGCTCTTATAATTCAGTTTGAAAACTGAATATTATGAATCTGGTTAAAGCTGAAATATAATAGTCAATTTCTCCAAATGATGACAGGGATATATATATATATATATATATATATATATATATATATATGTATGTATGTATGGGTGTGGCAGAGAGGAAAAGCTTTTTGAGGAGTAATGTGTGGGAGTGATACTTATGGATCGAGTAAGAAATGAAGTGCGAAGGATAACTAGAGTTGTCGCGGGAGATGGCTGATCGAAGTTCAGGAGAGTGTTGCGATGGTTTGGGCATATGTGGAAAGAATGAATGAAGAGCGATTGGTAGAAAAAGATAATTGGATTGAATGTGAGAGGTGTAAGGCTGAGAGGAAGACCATGAAATGGATGTGATGCACAGTGTGAAAGAGCATTAGATGCGAGAGGGATGTTCTATTTGAACAAAGAACAGTGGCTGGGCATGAAATAGGAATGATTGGAGAGAAATTGTGAATGAAATAAACAGTGACGAGGCCCTGAGGGGATATTCTTCCGCATTTGGTCTGATCAGCTGATTGAGTCAGATGTAGGTAAGGGGATAGGTCCATTATGATGTGGCAGGGGTCAAAACCAGCTCTGCTGTCCGGCCCTGCCGCGGATGTCGCCCATTGCACTGTGCAGTTGACCCCTCGTGCGGTGTGGTGCGGTGAGGGATCTGTCCCTTTCTCTCTTTGGGCCTAAGATACGAATAAACGTGTGAGTGTGGATGAGTAAATTGGGAGTGTGTCATCCTGTCCGGCTATCTCCCTTTCTCTCTGGGGGAATGCCTAAGGTGTGTGTGTGTGTGTGTGTATATATATATATATATATATATATATATATATATATATATATATATATATATATATATATATATACAGTATATTTATCCTCAGCCGTTTGAGTATCCACTGCAGAACCGGCCTACCCCGACCGAAGTCGGGACGATACAGCCAATGTATCTCTACCAAGTGGCTTAGGCTGTATGTAGGGTGAGAAGTGCTTGTAAGTGTAACTTTGTAGTGTTGGAGTGGCTTTGGATGTGTGTGTAGTCTGTGAGACCAAATGTAATTGGCCCGTCTAAGCTGGACTGGGTGCAAACATACTTTATAGTAAGCGACACTGGTTCAACCACAGCACCCCTTGTGTCCGCCAATGCAGTACGGGGGCCAGGTGAACACTCCCAAAGTTTATTACCCTGGCGGAGCGCAAACCCTGGCCCACCCATGTATAAAACGCACACTCTACCACTGTACCACAGAGGCTCCACATATATATCGAAACGCACACTCTACCCACTGTACCACAGAGGCTCCATATATATATATATATATATATATATATATATATATATATAGGTAGGGGCACTAACCATATATATATATATATATATAGGTAGGGGTGCTCACCATATATATATATAGGTAGGGGCGCCTCACCCATCCACTCACTCGATGTAGTGCTGCACTCGGGTGTCTGCTCTTTTCCTCTTTCTCCCATCCTTCTTTCTTTCCATCTCTGTCTTCTTCTTTCCTTCATTCTTTCCCTCATCCTTCTACCCTACAGGGTGATTTTACACTCCCTCCTTCTGTCTTCTCTTTCCTCTCATTCTTTCCTCTTCCCCTTCTGCCTGTGAGTGACTCTCACACTGAGTGACAAGCCAAATGGTTTCCCTGTACACCAGGAAACCATATAAATCAAAATTTTTGGCAGCCTGTGGTGGTTTGTGGTGAGTAATTACGGAGCTCCAACTTCAGATTGAGCTGGTAAAGGTTTATATTCATGGGGTGGTTAGGGCTTATTGCTTACGTAATGCCACTCAGGCATGAGTAAGAGGGCTGGTCACTTTTCATCTTAAATGTCAGGACCAACTTGCCTAGCCCGGGCTCCCTATCACGTTCCTAATGGGGCAACGTAGGATTGGATTGATGAATGAATGAATAATATATACTATATATATATATATATATATATATATATATATAAATATTTTCTTGTAAGTGTAAGGACTATATAGTGAAGTCAAGTTGTAAATACCTTCTTGTAAGTGCCAGGATTGTACATAATGAAACAAGGTTGTACCTGTCTTCAAGTTAGTGTAAGATAATGCATTCACAGTGAGAAAACACGCAAATAGTGATCGATGTTGAAGGTAATATGCCATCAGAAAAGTGGTACTGAACATTGCTCTACCTTCTCAGCATAAATACCTGAGGATACTTACATAGAAAACTGTCTCACCTACGTTTGAGCGTGAGAGAGCGGCCATACCTGTATCACTTGCAGGACTCAATAAAACTCATTTCCGAGCCTCGGTAGCATTTTAACGGTGAAATTCATTGTTTCCACATCATAATTTATCATTATAGTAAAAAAAAAAAAAAAAAAAAAAAAAGTCGAAAATTTTGGCCAGACTGGGGTGACCCATAGGGCTAAAAATAGCTGGCATTCGGAGGGTTAAACAACAAGTTTCATCAAATCTTGCTTTTATTCATTCGTGAACATCAGCCACTGACTTGCTTCTTGGCCTCTGATATACCCCTCATGTTTCTCATGTGTATACACCATGCCTGCTGCCTCTGTGACTTGTTACACTTCTCTATAGAATAAGCATGACAGGGCCACTGTGGATCTTGCTTGAGCTCATCAGTGAACTTCATTACTTCTACTGTAAGTCAACTTACATGACAAAGGAAGTTCATATACCCCATCAGACCAGTCTATCGGCTCCAACAGGCAAGAAGCACTGGGACTGATGGAGGTGTTACCCGATGTAAGATCTCCCAGTGTGTCATCATCTCAACCTCTCAAGTCAGCAATCTTTGGACACCAGCTTTCCTTTCCTCACTCATTTACAAAAATGTCTGGATTATCATCTCATTGAATGCATACCATGCTGAGAGCTGGATTTTCGGAAACAGCATCAACTACAGCCCTGTTTAGCAGCCTGACTAGCCGCAGCTGAAACAAGATGTGGCATGGGCCTTCCACCCAAGTGTGTTTTACTTTGATGCTGAACCAGTGGGGAGTAGTAGAAGCCAACAATGTATCTATCAGTCTTGTGTAATCATACTATGTTGTTGGACAACTGTGCTATTGTAACCATACTATATAATAGCCATACTATATAACATACATTCATAATGTCTTAAACCTGTGGATGTGACCAAAAGTGCATGTATCAGCTATCTATCTATCTATCTATTGCCAGACGCCTCAATCCTGTTCGGAGTAGCCACAAACAAATCCCCTCCACGTCGCCTCTGACCCCTGCCATTTCACTGCCCTCCTCCCAACTCACACCCCCTCCCTCATATACCTCTCCACCACTTCCCTCCATCTCATCCTCGGCCTCCCCCTTCCTCTCCCCCTCCACCTCACTCACATACACTCTCTTCGTGAGTCTTCCACCCTCCATCCTCTCCACATGGCCAAACCATCTCAGTGTATTCCTCCTTCACTTCCATACGTTAGGTTGGTATCACAATACTGTCATGTAGTAACTTTTTCACTTCCATGCTCACTTCCTGTTCCTTATTGCTTTCAACGAACAGAATCCTGTTTCATCCCTGCTGTACCTTTCAAGCACTTCACCCTCCAAACCTCCATTCTTTACTCATCACACTATATTAAATGTACTCACATGTATTCCACCATCCAGCACATTTATTGATTGACCTCTCTCAAAGACCATCACTTTACTCTTCCCTACATTCACCTTTAGATTTCAGTTTCTTACACTCTCCCAAACTCATCCACCAAGCCTTGCAGTTCCCTTTTGTCTTCACTCAACAACACAGTATCATCTGGAAACAACAGTACAGTCAAACACTATACTCTCTCACCAGGGCCACTCCAACATCCACTAACCTACCTTGTACCTCTTTTATTACCCCATCCATGTACAGATTGAACAACCATGGAGACATGCATCCCTGTTTCAACCCAACTTTCAAAGGAAAAATTCACTCAGTTCATCATCCACACACACTGCAGCCTTCACCATCTGTGCTACTCTTCCACAGCATTCAACAACTTCCTATCTACTTCATATATTCTTAACACTTTCCACAATCCTTGCATCCACCCTGTTATATGCTTCCTCCAAATCCTTCCGCATACAACTTCTTTCCTCTCTGAACCTTTTCCACTAAAGATCTAAGAAAGAATATCATCTCAACCTCTTCACTTCTCAAAGCCTCCCTTTTCTTCTCCAACTAATTTCTCTGTTCTTTCTCTAACTCTGTCAATAAGTATCCTACCATACACTTTTCCTATTATACTAAGAAGACAAATGCCCCTATGATTCCACACACTTCTTTTTCCCTGCATCCAAAAATAATTATACTGACTTCCAATCCTCCGGGACTCCACGCTTCTCCCAGGCCCATCTGCACATCTTCCACATCCATTCCTGTCTCTCCACCATGCTTCAGCATTCACACCACACTTCATCAATTCTGGGACTTCCATTAACTTTCTTCATTCACTTCACAACTTCTCTACTGATTTCCTGTCTTCTCACCTCCCTCCTTCTCCCAGCCATTCCCCAGCCACTTAACTCTTACTTCCATTCTCTATGTTCAACAATTCCTTAAAGTGTTCTCTCCATCTGCTCTCTTTTCTCCCTTCTTCGCTAGTAATCTACCATTTTATCGTTCACTCCCCTGCTAACATCACTTCCACCCTGTCTTACTCTCTTCACCTCTTTCCATAACATTTTCTTACAGTCCCTCCACTTTACACTCATATTCCTTCCAAATTCCTCATCCACTCTCTTTTTACTCTCTCTTACTAATCATTTCACCTCTCTCTTTCTTTCTACATATAACTCTCTCTTCCACCTCTCAACTTCTTCCACGCCCCTATTTCTCATCCATTCTTTATTCATGCTTTCTTCTTTTGTGCCACAGACTGTGTCACCTCGTCATTCCACCACGCTGTTCCTTGCACCCCCCTCCCTCTTCTCTTCATCCCACACACCACATCACATGCTGCACATATTTCTTCTGTGAATATCCTGCACACACCTTCCACGTCCCCCATCTGCTCTAATTGCCTCACTTGTCAGGCCAGTACTCGCACCTCAGCCTCTCACTCCACGGATGGAACTGCCAAAGTATTCCACACTTCCGCCCGCTTCATAGGATTGCTCATGTTTGTGACCGACTACTGGGAAACCTAACACTAATCGTTCCCATTCACAGTACCGATCACCAGCCAGCAGTTGTGACCAGTTCAGTGTGCGACGGGGCAAACAATCTCGATTGTGTGCTGGTACTCTGGTTACGCCGGTCATCGAGAATCCAGTTGTTAATGCAAACAAGGATGACATCACTCACGAGGGTGACAGTGCACACCTTCGTAATCGCATCGTCCTACATGCATATATCACAAGAACAGTATGACTCACTCTACTAAGGAGTGTCATTACCTTAAGAGCTGGCAGTTGGGGGAAGAGGAGCGCCTGTATTGGAAGAATGTAACATAACAACAAAAGATACGCCCGTACCAGAAGAATGTAACGAAACAACAGAAAATCAACTCCCCATTCACAATGTACGGCCTATAACTTCTTTAGTCTTAGTTATTCTAGGATGGAGCAATGGGGTAAAACATTGTTTTTCATGGACACAGGATCAGTGGTAAATTTGATCTCTGATACCCCTCTAAACTGCATCAGGGGAACAAGTAAAAGGTCAGGATTCTAGAACCACCTGACATTCACCTGTGCAACGTGGATGGCTCAGAGTTTAATGTCAAGGGAAGAGTCACTTTAGAGGTACAACTTGATGAAGCCTTAAAACCTTTTATTGCAGAATTTCATGTAACATATGATCTCATATATCCAGCAGATACTCTTATTGGCTTACCTACCATGGCTCAACAATCTATTGCCCCATTACCTGCTTGTAGTAGTATAGACATTAAAGGGTTCCCAGTATCTAGCATGGAATACCCATGTCCTGTATGCTCCCAAATAAACTCAGTCATTCAGTCTCACATACCTCCACCATTACCTGAGAGTAAAGAACGAAATTCACTAACATCTAATGATGCACCCTCTATGCATTCAGTAGTGGATCATGACAAAGCCTCTAACGGTGACACAATAGCCGACTCAGTCACGTCTCATTTAGCTACCTCACATAGTTTGAAAAGTGTTCTACAATGCGCGGAGACAAGACGTGCAGTAACACAATAGTGCACAATATTGTTACGCATGAGTTTCCCAAAGTCTCTGTTCGTGTTGTGGGTGCGAAAGAAAGAGAGGATGTACTAACATTACCTGAGATGTGTTGTGAGAATGGCTTAACTTGTGAGTCGGCATTGTGTGCAGTGTTGGAGGATAACTTGTGTTACCTGTACTTGTTTAATGTCATTAATGCTCCACTGAAGCTTAAAAGTGGTATAGATATTGGGGACTTCCTGATTTACCCATCGGCCGTAAAGGTGTGCCCAGGATATACCATTCTCCATTACCAATAAGGATGATGATGATGATAGTGAGCCATCTGGAGGTGTATGCCATCAACTCTAAGGGATCTGCTACGACTCTGTAACCTGACCTACTCTCAAGTGTATCTTCTGGTGGCTTCACGCAGCATAAATATCGTTTAGTCAATCTATTGCAGTCTTATCGAGATGCTGTAGCCTTACCCGGAGAACCTATGGGCAGGACACACATGGTTAAGCATCACATAGAATCAATACCAGGTACTCAATCAAACTGCATACCAGACTATTGATTACATCACAGTTTGAAAAGAAACAGACGAGATAGTACAAAACATGTTAGAAGAGGACATTATTGAGCCTCTCTCAGTCCATGGACTAGCCCGGTTTTCCTAGTTCCAAAGAAGGGTGGACAATTTAGGCCAGTAGTGGACTATTTTAACGTAAATTCTGTCACCATACCCAATCATATTCCATTGCCAGTTTTAACCAGTTTGTTAGTCACTAAGTGAGAACAACGTGGTCTTTACATCCCTAGCTCTACTCAGTGGCTACTGGCATGTAGAAATGGAAGAGTCATCTCGCCCTGTATCCTTCAGCATCCCTTCTGGACATTTTCAGTTTCAGAGGCTTCCTTTCGGATTAAGGAATGCCCCTTCAGTATTCATGAGACTCATCCATTCAGACTTCAGTGGCATGATTGGCCACTCTCTTTTTGCTTACTTAGATGACGTAATTGTGGTGAGCAAATCTATCCCTGAAGATTTTGCTAAGCTTCAACAAGTACTTTAGCGTCTTCAGATGGCTGGTCTGAAGATTAACCTCAGTAAATGTGACTTCCTAAGAAAGAAAATGAAATTCCTAGGGCATGTAGTTGATGCTGAAAGTAATCATACCACTGAAGATAAGATCATGACGGTCATCAACTTTCCGAACCTACAAGTACAGGTGGTGCAAAGAGTTTTTTGGAGTTGAGTGGTTACTATCGACGATTTATTAAAGGATATGCACAGATTGCCGCTCCTCTGACTCTGTTACTAAAGAAAATGCACTTTTTGTGTGGACTCAAGATCAGTCACAAGCCTTCGAAGCACTGAAAATAGCCCTTGTAAATTCCCCCATTTTGGCCTTCCCTGATTGTACAAAACCCTTTCTCCTGTGCACGGATGCATCAGGCACAGGATTTGGTATGGTTTTGATGCAGCTAGATCGGGCATCAAGGAAGAGTGTAATAGCACATCCTAGTTGTTCCCTCAACCCCGCTGAACGTTCAACCCCGCTGAATGTAATTACAATGTTATGGATTTGGAAGCACTAGCAGTGGTCTGGTCCCTGAATCATTTCAGAGATACAGTATATGGTTACCCAGTGCTTACCTATACAGACCATCTCCCTCTGTGCAATGTATTCAAGGGACGCAACCTTACAGGTGGGCTAGCTAGATTGTCAGTCACCATCCAGGACTTCAATCCAACTTTTCAGTATGTGCCAGGGAATTCGAATGTAGGTGCAGACGCACTTTCAAGCCATGTAGCAGTGGCAGTCACATTATATCAGCCAAAGAAAAATGCTAACACCACGTTAACACCCGAGGTTGTTCAAAATTGTCAACACAAGGACTCTGTATGGTCCAAGGTAATTTATTTCCTAGAATCGGGAGATAATTCGACCTTACCTACTCTGCCAATGCCAACTGATGAGTTCATGCTAAGAGATGGTATCTTATACAGGAAAACATTACTTACAGGAAAGGATTTACCCAGTAGGAAGTCCAACAACTCATTGTCCCTGCTGATCTAATTCGTGCGGTACTTCAAATCGTTCATGACACTCCTCCTGCATCTCATCCGAATAATGATCGATGTTTGAGACAATCACGTCTCGGATACTATTGACCAACTATGCGTTGAGACATTAGTGTGTACTGTGACTCTTGTATTTCTTGTAACTGCCACAATGGATCAACTGGATCACTTACACCTCTCTTGCAATACCCAATTCCATAATGCCCGTGGGAAGCTATCTCTATTGACCTTCTTAAATTACCGCTTACAGAATCTGGTGCTGAGTATTTATTTGTAGCAGTTGACCACTTCTCATGCTACTGTGTCCTGGTGCCTCTCTCAGATAAGACTGTGAAGAGTGTGGCGCATGCCTTCATAGACCAGGTAATTTGCCCATTTACTACACCAACACTACAATTATTACAGATAATGGCACAGAATTTCTGGATGAAAATTGTATACAGTAAAAAATCAACAAATGCAATGATGTCCCTAACCATCCAGCTTCAAATAGCCTAGTATAGCGCCATAACCGGAAGGTTTTTGAAGAGTTTAAGACATCTAGGATCACATAGCGTGTCCTGGGATGAATGGATACCCCAAGTGGCAGCCTCTATTAATAGTTCCATCAATGCATCCATTGGTGAATCTCCTTTCTTTGTCTTATATGGGTTCGATAAAGACCTCCCCTATTCCATCTTGTCCTCAAGGTCTGATTCCATGTATATTGTGGATGACTATGTGAAGGTGAAAATGGCAAAATTCCAGAAAATCCATCAATATGTAAAAGCAAATCTGGCTTCATCTCAGAGCATGTTGCAACGCCAGCATAAGTCTACCTCACCTATCAGTATCAATATGGAAGATCTAGTATTTGCTCATTCAGTTACGTGCACCTCTAAATCAGATGACAAATTTACAGTCCCCCACTGCGTGATAACTTGACAGGGTGACAAGTCTGAAATACTAGCATTGTCATCTAGAGATACCAAGCGTGTGCATGCCGACGATCTTAAGCATGCACCGAGAAGCCTGGTGTTGGAAGCGTCACTTGCACAACCTACCAGTACTTCTTCTTCACCTGTTCACCAGTATGAACTTCCTTCACCACACACCTTGACCTCTTGCACCCAGTGACTATCAATCCAAGTTGAATTCCGCACATAAACCTCTTCATGACCTCTCCCATTTATTCGAACTAATTTTCTAGGTAAGATGTTTGTGGTCTACCTGCTGCAGTGCTGACCCCAATATGGACCAGGTTGGGTAAGGATGATGGTGGAGTACATCCCGGAGCCTTGGTCAGCTCGAAGGCGAGGTAATAGTGATTGAGGATGTAGTCTCCCTCCTGCGATCTTGAGCCCCTGGCCGACAAAGCCATCGCCCTGCCTCACTACGGACGCCAGTTGATGAAATACAGACCCTACTATCGACCATTGTGGGAATACTCAAGCCAGATCAGTTTTGGTACCCTCTTTATCTACCACTTGCTTGGCAAATGGAGTATATCAAGGACAGGCTCTCTCAACTAAACGGCACATTTTCCGGTCAAACACCTGTAGGTCGTTCACTTGTGAAAGGTCTCTTTGACTTTGGAGGTGGAATTTTAAGTGGCTTCTTTGGAGCTGTAACGGCTCGTGACCTCTCTGGTTTCAAATCCGACCTGCTCCCTTAGCCAATGCCCTTGCGTCTCAAATTTGCCTAATAAAGGTACAAACCATTTTGTTGCAGTAGGTCAAAGCCCAACTAATTTTTTTTTTTTTTATGTGAGGAAGAAGGAACCAAAGGCAACAAGCCTGCAATACTGCTTCTTCAAGAGAAAATCAAAATACAAGAGAGAGCCAAATTCAAGATCCATTCATTTCGAGATCCCTGGACACGCTGCGTTTGAAAGACTGGAGATCATAGGAAGCAGGAAATACAGAGGGAGACAGTTCCAGAGTTGACCTGTTGCATAAGTGAAGGACTCGGAGTAACGGTTAACTCTTGCAATAGAGAGTTGGACAGAGAAAAGGGGTGAGAGTTTGCTGCTAGACGGGTGCACACGCCCATCGTAGAGATAGAGGAATGCATGCAGACAGTTCAGAGGAACAGTGAGGTTACTTACATTCTAATCAACTTCACAGGAATTCTGAAGAGGTCGATTTCTAAAATTAATATTGTTTCTGAGCTCCTCTATTAAACTCCATATAGATAACCTTCAACTACCCACTGACTCTCTTCTCCTCGCAAGAGTCGACCTTAGCTCATATTCTAGTCGATGCTGTCGATGGTCTGTCACTGCGGACTTAGTACCCATCTCTGTTCGCTCTGTATTAGAATGGACTCGCTCTAAGTTTGACTTGTCTCCAGTGCTTTCACTCTCCTCTCTAGGACTCTACTATCCAGTACTTGACCACCTTCCCGCTAAGGACATCGTAGTTCCATATTCCTCTTCGTCCTACCATCACCTCTTCCAAATTATTCTTGTTCCTTTCTGGTTCAATAACTCCTTATTGTAGGCATCTAATCTCTTGGAATATTTCCTCCTATCCAATGAACATCTTTCCATTGCTTTCACCTCCTCCAGTGATCTCTCTAGATGTTCTTTCCTTACCCCTACGTCTCGTCTTTGTGCTGCTCACCTAGTGGCTATTTTCCCTAGTAGTGCTGCACTCTGCGATTCTGCTTTGGTTCGCAACCATTCTGTACACTCTGCCTGTTCCTTTGTTCTGACTCTTAAAATTCCAGTGCATCACACGCATCCAAACTACGTCCAGTATTTGTTCTTCACTGTCTTCATCTCTGTTAGTATCATGTGTCCGGGTACTTCTGTCCGTTCAGTGCCTGCTAGTGGTCTCTGTAAGCACCTGACTATTGTACTGTACAGTTAAATCTGCGTCTGTCATCACCTGTGCCACTCTTTACCACCAGGCAGTACGCAATCACGTATGACATCTTTCAACCCATCAACATGACTTCCACCCTACCCTTTGATAATCTTTACAGCACCTCCGTCAACTTGCATATATTAACATTTCTCAACGAGAGTGACTTCGTTATGGATCAGTTTTCTTTGACCTTTAGCCGTTCATGGGTACATCCGGTATTTCTGTTTCCCCCAGTGGCTATTTCTTTCATAGGATTCGTTCTCACCGTCTGTGCGGTGCATTGTTGTGTTCGGAAGGTGGAACGCAGACTGCACGAAATCAGAATCGCAACAGGAATAGTGCGGCCTCCACAGGAGGTTGAACCTGGCCATACCTAGTGTCCTCACATATGATGACTAACAGTGCAGAAAATTGGCAAAAAAAAATTAGGGAATTAAAACAAGTGAAAAAGTACACTGACTACACACAGAAAAAACAAACAGAAAAGATTTGAACAGTACTAAAAGTCTAAAAATCATGAGGAACCGTATTCAACTGGAAATTATTTAAACAAAAACAAAAATAAGAGAGAGACAAGAGAATGACCTAAAGAAAAGACAAGGACAACATCTCTATATATAATTGACTTCATCCAGACAATACTTGCGTCTACTCTACGGTTGAAATATCACTATTCCATGTATTCTTTTATTATTATATCTATGTACAACGGAATTCAGCTATTGTGTGATAACAACTGCTGAACCATATAATTGCTAGAAAACTGTTTCAATTATATATATATATATATATATATATATATATATATATATATATATATATATATATATATATATATCCACTGTATACCTATTCATTATTCAATTTATATATTACTAGATTTCATAATAAATTCACATGGCCATGTATTGTATATAAAGGTATTCCTTTTACATCCTGGAACTTCTATCTATCTATTGCCAGACGCCTCAATCTCGTTCGGGGTGGCCACAAACAAATCGCCTCCACGTCGCCCTGTCCCCTGCCATTTTACTGCCCCGCCCCAACTCACACCCCATCTCTCATATACCTCTCCACCTCATCCCTCCATCTCATACTCGGCCTCCCCCTCCCTTTTCCCCCTCCACCTCACTCACATACGCTCTCTTCGTCAGTCTTTCACCTCCATCCTCTCCACATGGCCAAACCACCTCAGTGTATTCCTCCTAACCCTTCCTATCACATACACATCCACACCACAACGCTCCTTCACTTCCTCATTTGTCAGCCTGTCTCTCCATGTGACTCCACAGGGTCCTCTTAAATAACTCATTTCCACTGCTCTCCTCTTGACTTGTGTCCTTCCAGCAACGTCCAAGCTTCACTTCCATACGTTAGAGTTGGTATCACAATACTGTCATGTAATAACTTTTTCCTACAACTTCTATTGGATAATTCCGCCTTATAATCATTATCACGCCAAGTACTTACATACCTAGTAAAATTAACCACCCCCTTAATGGTTATATAAATAAACCCACTGTATTACAATGCCTCATTGTGTCAGGAGACACATTTTAATTAAACGGGAGAGTACTGTGACCATACTATGTTGTTGTGACTATTGTGTTATTGTAACCATACTATATTGCCCTAACCATACTATATAACCATACATTCATAATGTCTTAAACCTGTGTATGTGACCAAGATTGCATGTATCAGCTGATTTCATAAATTGCAGAGGCAAGCAGCCGGCTCTGCCCTCGCTCTGCTCTCGGGCAGTTGAGGGGCAAACACCGAGCGGGCTGGACCTGTCGATTTCTTCTCTAAATAAACCTCCGTTATACACCATTCAGTATCTCTGGATTACTCCTAACTGCGGATACGAAGGGGTGGAGCACTTGAGCTGTTGAGGGTTTTGCCTCTAAGGCCATGTTTTGAAACCCCGTATGCATCAAAGCCTGTTTGCTGTTGTCAACCACTTTGCATGGCTCACTAGACCAATTTTAAGAAGGGCCAGATCTATGGGAAGTTCTCCTGTCTTTATGGCCTCTGTGATCCTATACCCGTATGCTTGATCAGTAGAGTTCCTTAACGTCATTGTCACTCAGTGAAATAAGCGGCTCTTCAGCTGAGTCTGGTGAATGAAGGATCAGTTTCAAGTTCTGTAGCAGTGTCTAGCATCTTTACCAATGTTACCTGTCCACTTGTTTTTAGACAGAGTCTTCTCATCCAGCTGTGATCAAGTGTTGCAGGGATAACTAGTTAGTGTGGAGGGTATTTACCAACCAGATCAGCTTACAGCAAAGCTTGGCCTCTACCCAGTGCATGGAACCCTCCCAGCCAGTGCTAACACTTTGCAGAATCACCTCCAATGGCCTGCTGGCTTTTATCAATGTCCTTCTTCTTGTGAAATCTGCTAGGTATCAGTGATAACTTTGTCAGTTCTCTCTCTGTCTCTCTCTCTCTCTCTCTCTCTCTCTCTCTCGCTCTCGTTCTCTGAACCGTTCTCAGGAGTGAAGTAGTAGATATCTTCCACCTCGCACACTGCACACAGAATAGTGCGATTCACTGATGATGCTGGGGAACTGGCGACCTTAACTGTCTGCATTCTGCATAACTTCAGTTGTATCTTGACGGTCATCAAAGAAGATGCAGTCAGTTTCAGCCATCTTACAAAGATCATCAAATTCCTTATCCAGAGATTTCATAACTTTTTTCTTGGGCCTTCTTGACTTTATTCTGATCAACTACAAGTCTCTTTCTTCAGTGATCAAGGCAACAGTGATGATGGCAGCTGTGGCACACAGACCAACATCATATCTGTTGCTCTGCATGGCAACATTTATATCTAATATGTTGCATTCTGGCTTTATTGGAAGTGGAAGACGTGCTTGTTATTTCTAACGTCACTTTATAACATCCATCCTTTCCATCTTGAGCATCAGCTATTTGCTCTTCATTTTCATCATCACAGAAAATTATTTCATTTACTGATATGGAGACATCCTGCTTACTTGTCTGCTTATGTTCAGCAAGTCTTCTTCTCCCGTCTTCGTGCTACTTCTGCTTTTTGACTTGTCAGTTGTGTTCAGTCAGATCTAGCAAGCTAATTTCATTTGATCTAGTAGAACCAGTCTTGTCTCTGTGACCTTAAATGAAAGCAAGTTCCGTCACAGGGATCTTCATCTCCTTCGGACATGTACAGTTAATATGAGCTTCATTTTGTAACCAGAATCAGCTGGTCAGCCATATTCAGAGCAGAGAACAATTTTACACTTGCACTTGAGGATGTCAGAAGCCTGTCAAATTTTGCAGTAAAACCCTATTTGACATCTAGCTTTCCACTCCCAAGAGATGTTTTGGCCTGCTCCCATCTCTCTTGGATATTGTTTAAGACTGTGACTTGTGAATATACAACGGAGACTTTCAAGTACTTTAGGTAATGTCCTCTGTAAGACTGGCAGCTGGGTAGAGTCTCACATATTCACCACTTTGTTCTCTTAGCAGTAGCTCATATCTCAGAACGTCTCGCAGACTTAGGAGTTCAGAGGGCAGCAACTCTCTTCCAGTGCCAATTAGGTTGCTCATATGCGTGAATGTCCTCAGTCTTGTTCTCTTTTTGGATGCCATTTTTGGGTCAAATCCCACTGGTTATGATGGTTGCACAGATGCACAAGTAATATTTAACACACTGATCAAGATGTTTCAAGCTGTGAAATAAAGAAAGCAGCAGTGCATTATATAATACATAATAATTATGTAATATATATATATATATATATATATATATATATATATATATATATATATATATATATATTGCAACAAGTACTTGGCAATCATTTTTCATGATTTTCAGGCAGTTTTACATATGTTTTCATATGATTTTTTTTTTGCAGGCAAGTTCAAAATTATCAAATTCTAAAAAAAAAAAAAAAAAAAAGTCACCATTTTTATGCATTTTTTTTTTAATTAACAAGAATACTTTTAGAATTCTCAAGTCATGCTGCAGCTTTATAGCATCCATCATATTTGGAATCTGAAAGCTGAAAAATTCAGCACATGCTAGATGGAGTATAAACGCCAGACATTTGACAGTGTGGTGACCCAAGGGAATGAACTGTTCTCTGTCTCTGTCTCTGTCTGTCTGTCTGTCTGTCTCTGTCTGTGTCTCTCTCTCTCTCTCTCTCTCTCTCTCTCTCTCTGGAATTAATCCACTACCAATCCCACCAACATTTCTGCTGTGACTGTTCTTTTCTAAATTCTGGAACAAGTCGTCACAACGGTGGATGTGCGATGGATAGTCTTTGTTGAAAACCACGACATCATACAAGAGAATTGGTACATACATACCATACTGAGGAGTCCAATCCAAGCAGATCGAAAAAAATGAAATTATCTAATTAAATAGTTACAATCAAAGAAGACAACTTCTCCACCCACCAACAGGTGTATGCCCTTTGGCCTTGACCTTCAATCGAATGCTCTCAAAATTTAAATACAACATTCTCGCTTAACCGTTAACTCTTCAACCAAGTTTAGGTAAAATCAGATATGAATTGTTTGAGTTGACTTCGCCCTGTGACCTTGAGCGTTGACTGTTGTTTTGATCTTTCCTTTTGACTGATTGTTCTCATAATCGTCTTCCTGCATTAACCTGAATGATCCCACAACGTATCTGCAAAATCGAATGAACTAGTTTGCTGATCTTCCCAGGTGACCTTAGCTATTATTTTCAATAACGAGTCGTCATCCCTTTGGCTAATCC
Source organism: Coenobita brevimanus (assembly GCF_032717465.1). Taxonomy (NCBI): domain Eukaryota; kingdom Metazoa; phylum Arthropoda; class Malacostraca; order Decapoda; family Coenobitidae; genus Coenobita; species Coenobita brevimanus. The sequence continues at coordinate 73,212 of NW_027644515.1, forward strand.
TCAGCCTATCTGCCTAGTTTGATTCCAAATCGATCAAAGCTGTATTAGGTACATTGTTCAGACATAGACACACAAAAGGAAATTTGTCATTATCCTGTGACTTGATCTTTGTCTGATTGTCCTCAAATTTATATCCTTTCATTCTTGATTGCCACTCAACCTGCCCAATAAATTAGGTTCAAATGAAATGAAGAGTGTCTGAATTGACCATACTCTGTGATCTTTAAATATATCCTTACCCTGTGACCTTGACATATGACTGTTTTTTTTTTTTTTTTTTTTTAATCGAGCACCTTTATGCGCTTTCATGGATTTGGAGAAAGCATATGACAGGGTGGATAGACAAGGATTGTGGAAAGTGTTAAGAATATATGGAGTAGATAGGAAGTTATTGAATGCTGTGAAGTATGTACGATGGTGCGAAGGCTGCAGTGCGTGTGGATGGAGAACTAAGTGAATATTTCTCTTTGAAGGTTGGGTTGAAACAGGGATGTGTCATGTCTCCATGGTTGTTCAATCTGTACATGGATGGGGTAATAAAAGAGATACAAGGTATGGCAGTGGATGCTGAAGTGGCCCTAGTGAGAGAGGATAGTGTTTGGAAACTCCCTGTGCTGATGTTTGCAGATGATACTGTGTTAATGAATGAAGACGAAGGGGAGCTGCAAGACTTGGTGGATGAGTTTGGGAAAGTGCGTACGAAACGGAATCTATAGGTGAATGTAGGGAAGAGTAAAGTGATGGTCTTTGAGAGAGGGGAAGTCAGTGAATGTACAGTGAGCTTGGATGGTGTGGAAATGGAAAATGTGAGCGTTTAAGTACTTGGGTAGTGTGATGAGTAAGGATGGAGGTTTGGAGGGTGAAGTGCTTGAAAGGGTACAGCAGGGAAGAAAGGTTGCTGGTTCTTTGAAAGCAGTGATAAGAAACAGGGACGTGAGCATGGAAGTGAAAAAGTTACTACATGACAGTATTGTGATACCAACTCTAACATATGGAAGTGAAGCTTGGAGGTCGTTGGAAGGACACAAGTCAAGAGTGAGAGCAGTGGAGATGAGTTATTTAAGAGGAGCCTGTGGAGTCACATGGAGAGACAGGCTGACGAATGAGGATATAAAGGAGCGTTGTGGTGTGGATGTGGATGTGATAGGAAGTGTTATGAGGAACACAGTGAGGTGGTTTGGCCATGTGGAGAGGATGGAGGGTGAAAGACTGACGAAGAGAATGTATGTGAGTAAGGTGGAGGGGGAAG
>NW_027644516.1:0-4995 GCF_032717465.1 Coenobita brevimanus
GGTGCCAGGTGCCCAGGAACAATTTGAGGAATTCAGTAGCTATACTGTAGAAGCAGCTGCTGTAGGGGACACACCACTCCTGAGGCTGGCCCTAGCAGTGTTCAGTACAGGCATGGTATTCCTCCTGGGCCCTGGCTTGTTCAGGTACCTTACCATCAGGAAGGCTCCCAGCCCCAGCCTCTGCTGCAGGAGGACATCCACAAGCCTGGTGGATTCCTTCTGCTCCTTCTTACCTCACTGGCGGGAGGTATGAACACCTTCAGCCCTCCTTCAGCCATGAAGAGCCACCTGCTCTTCCTGCTCCTGAAACTTGCTCTCCTCCTCTTCCTTCTTCCTTCTTTTCTTCAACTCTCCCTTCTTCTAAGCAGCTTTCCTCTTGGCTGCTTTATGTTGGTGTTCAGACTCCTCCTTGTCGTCACTTCCCATCATCATGTCGGACTTCTCCCCCTTCTTAGCTCTCTGACCATACAGCCATCTCAGCTTTATGCTTGCCTGGGGACAGGAACACTTGATGTGCTCTCTGGCCTGGCACTCTTCCTTGCCAGGGCAACCAGACCCAGGCTCCAGGCACAGGATGATGGTGCAGTGGCAAGTGGTGATGTCCAGCAACTTGTCCAGCAGGTCCATCACCTTGTGCTTTCTGCCTTGTTCGCCCTCCCACAGGCCACGTCCCCACCCTCTTCCACAACCTCACAACCTTGATCACAAGACTTCTGGAATATTACTGGAGAGCAGAACTTGGCATTAGATCTGTGTCACAGGGCCACAATGAGAGGAATGAGCTCTCTTACAATTTCTCTCAGACTGATGTCTTGCTTCACTATATCTTTCTCAATCATTAGTTTCTTCTTGATTAGAGTCCCTCTCTGGATCACAGCTCTCAAAGTTGGTACTTCGCTCAGGTCAAAGGCTTTCCCTTTGCCAACAAAATCACGTAACTTGTTGCCAGTCTGTTTCCTGGTCTTTGGCTTAGCCTTAGAGCCCTCTGTGGTGGCCATCTGAAATACAAATCATGCAGTAGTATCATGGATTTTATCAAGATGGTTTCGTTCTGACATACTGTACACAGCAACACAGAAAATACCTCCCAAAGTTAATGTCAAAGAAGGATTTTGAAAGCTGTACTGGAGTAATACCATCACTTGTTAGTTGTAAGATAAAACATGCAGAATTTTTCTGAATAAATGAATTCTACCAATGCCTTTTCGGAGACACATTTAGTGAATTTCAAAAGAAAAACACACCACTATAGCTCTGGAAGTAAGGTTTTTATGCACTTCGCAATTTCCTGTGCACAAAAGAGCATTCATTATGAGATATATGTAGTTTTTCATTGACTTTCATCGTGTCCTTACTGATTAGAAATACCAAAGCTGTCCAAGATCCTTTAAAACCTATCCTGCATCAGAGGCTCAACTTCAAGAATTTCAGATGGCATGTGCATTTTAACCATATTCTGGCTGAAAATGTCTCACAAACGTAGTTTTGAAATGATCATAACTTACAATATACATCTACAGACTTAATTTTTTTCTCAAGCGATTTGTCTTCACGAGACGATTCAGAAAAGATGCATGTTTACATATCTACAAGTATTTGTTATCAAGTTCAAAATTTGGGAAAAAATTGAAAAACACGAAATTTTCACTTGCAATTTTGGAAAGCTAGAAAATTTTGAGTTTCAAAATAAGCCTCAGATTCATGTTTACCATGCAATTTTACATAAGAAAAAGTTGAGCCAAAATCTAAATGTGCATTTTTCCATTCTCACTGACATCTCAATCAGCCCTAATCCATACACACACTCTCTCACACTCTTACCTGACCATTTAGTTTCAGTTAATCCACATATATCCACTTATGTACCCTCAAGCACCTGGGCAATCCCCCTCTCTTTGACGTCATCATTCGCACTCTTATATTCCACGTTGTAATCTGTACTATGTTCTTTGTCTGGTCGTTGTTTGTCACCTTTTGGTCTATCCTGATCCGAGGCTTCTTGCGTGTATTATTGGTTTGTTGTTATCCGGCGAGGGACACTAGCCCTCCGCCAACCTAGTTGTTGACACGTGGGGAAAACTTGTTGATGCTGGTTTGTTATTAGAGTACCACGCAGCATATTATATGATTTCCTGGTTTACAGGAAATCATGTAGCTTGTCACTCAAAATAGAGCTACCCTAAACAGAGTACCACTACGTTGAATGAGTGGATGATGGGCATCCCCAGCGACTGTTTTAAGTTGTCATTTACTGTAGATAGTAATTGATACTGGTTCTTGGTGGTAAGGAAACTGTTTGGTCTTCTGATATAAATAACATTTTTTTCCGTATTTCCTAGTATCCCTTATTATCCCTCTCCCCTTTAGTTCATTATCTCCCTTGCCTTCGCTTTTAACTCATGATCGAACATCATCTGCAGAGACAACAAAATTCTCATTTACTGTCCTTCATATTCAAGATTTGGTTTTCCTTGGATTTGTGAGATGCGCCCTACTTACTACAGTGAATGTACCTCTATGCCAATCTCCACTTATATAAAGGTACTAATACTAGGAACTCACCATCACAACACAAAATTATTCTTCCTTCCAACATTACACTACACAAGTATTTACATACCCAAGTGATAGCTTCAACAAAACAGCACCTCCACAACCTTCCCCCCCCCCCAACATTCATCTCACATAAATTGTTCATCCCAGCAGAACACGAGTGAACAATTGTGGACATATCAAGAGGCTTCGCTTGGATCTGTCTGCTTGATTTGACTCGCCCCTTTTTTTTTTTTTTCGTTTTCAGTAATGTTACAGTTTGGAAGGGGGCAAGATGGTAAGAGGGATGGACCCTGTCTGCATGAACTGATTCCGTTTTTTTTCCAAAGAGACTTCAGTTAGGAAAGGGGCAAGGGAGTAGAGACTAAAGGTATGAGGAGGCAGTGGTTCGAAGAGGTGGGTAAGGAGGAGAGAATGAGGAAGGTAGGAGGTAGAGGAGAAGGGCAGTAACAGCAACAACAACATCATCAGCAACAACAACAATGGCAGCAGCAACAACAGCAACAGCAAAAGCAACAGCAGCAACATCAGCAGCAACCGAAACAACAATAACGACAGCAATGACAACACCAACAGCAGCAACAGCACCACCAGCAACAGCAAGATGATGAACATCAGCATCAACAGCAGGAACAACAACAACTACAGCAGCAACAGCGACATCAGAAGTAGCAAAAGCAACCACAGCATCAACAGCAACAGTAGAGTAGCAAAAACAATAACAGCAACAACAGTAGCAACAGCAGTAGCAACAAGAGCAGCAGCAACAGTAGCAGATACAATGGTAACAACAACAGTAGCAGCAGCAGTAATAGCAAAACCAACGGCAGCGGTACAACAACAGTAGCTGTAGAACAGTAGCAGCAACAACAACCACATCAACCACAGCAACAGCAGCAGCTGTAAAAACAGTACCAGCAATGGTAATCACATCAACCACAGCAACAGCAGCAGCAACCACAACAGTAGCAACAACACCAGCAGCAAAGGCAGCAGCAGTAACAGCTACAGCAACAGAAGCACGAACAGTGGCAGAAGCAGAAATACTAGCAGCAGCATTAACGGCAGCAGCAGCAGTAAGAGCAGCAGTAGCAGTAACAATGGCAACAGCAGTAACTGCAGCAGCAGCAGTAGCAGAAGCAAAAGCAGATGCAGCAACAACAATATCAGCTGCAAGAGCAGAAGGAAAAGTAGCAGCTGGAGCAAAGTTAACAGCAGCAGCAGCAACAGCAGAAGAACCAGTAGTGGCAGCAACAGCAGCAGTAGCAGTAGCAACAGTAGAAGCACCACCACCACCACCATCACCAGATGTACCAGCACCACCAGCAGCTGTAGAAGATGTGGCAGCAGAATCAGCAGCAGAATCAGGAGCTGCAGCAGCAGGTACAGCAATAGTGCCTGTAGCAGCTGCAGCAGGAACAATAGCAACAGCAGCAGTAACGGCAATAAGAGCAGCAGCTGCTGCAGAAACAACAGTAAATATCATCATCAGCAGCAGCAGCAGCAACAGCAGCAGGAATAGTAGAAGCAGCAGTTGTGGCAGCAGCAGCAGCAGCAGCAAAAGCACAAACAGTAGCAGTATCAAAAACAGCAGTAACAACAGCAACAACAATAACAGCAGTAGCAACAGCAGTACCAGCTGCAGTACCAACAGCAGCAGCAGCAGCAAGTGCAACAGCAGAAAAGTATAGTAGCAGCAGCAACAATAGCCATAGCAGCAACAGCAGCAACAACAGCAGCAGCAAAAGCAGCAAGAGCAACAGCAGTAACAACAAGAGCAGCAGCAACACCAGCAATAGCAGCATCAATATCAGCAATGATATCAACAATTGCGGAAACAGCAGCAGCAATAGCAGCAGCAACATCAGCAGCAGCAACTGAAGCAACAGCAGCAACAACAGTGGCTACAGCAGTAACAGTAGCAGCAACAGCAGCAGCAATAACAAAAACAAAAGCCCCAGCAGCAGCAGAGGCAATAGCAGCAGCAACAACAGCAGCAATAGCAGCAGTAAGAGCAGCAGCAATAATAACAGCAGAATCACTGGTAATAGCTGCAGCGTGAGCGGCAATAGCAGCAACATGAACAGTAGCAGCATGAGGAATAACAGCAGCAGCAGAAGTATTAGCAGCAATTGTAACAACAGTAGTAACAGCAGCAGCAGCAAAAGCAGCAGCAACAGCACAGCAGCAATAGTAAACATCATCATCATCATTTCATTATTTCGTAATAGGCTACAGTATACATATACAGATTACATAATATTACGTAACCCAAAATTCCTGAGGCCACTTTACAGTTAAGAACATACCTGACGATAGCATATCGTTCCGAACGATGGTTTTGGTAGTCACTTAAAAGCTACAGTATATACATACTATACACACATATATACATATACATATACACCCACATACACATACTGTACATAGAACATCAAATCA
>NW_027644517.1:0-4995 GCF_032717465.1 Coenobita brevimanus
TATCAAAAATGACTGACAAAAACACATGAATCACAAAAACCTCACTAGGCCCAAGAATCAACAACTTATGCTACACAGTAGAATAAAAAAGGCAACAACACTTATACTCAAATTACACAGCTGCTAGATGGTTGGAGACTTCCTGAGCACTCACAATAATAACTGTACAGGGGAGGACAGAGATGTGAACAAAATGAGGAGTAGATCTAAGTGGCAATAATGCAGAGACTGAGCTCATTATATAGGGGCCAGCAGAGCTTGATACAACTTGTAAGAAGGACACGCAAATGAAGCCATAGGGGACAAAGAGCTGACAATCCTACTCTGAACAACAGAAAGAACGACTTACTCTACCTTAACGGCAGAAGGGGGGACTGAGGCAGGACACGCTCGTGATCAAACATGCAGCATACTGTGCGTTAAAATTACACAAAGGATGATGAAATCATAGGCTATGTAACAATATATATATATATATATATAGATAGATAGATAGATAGATAGATAGGTAGATAGATAGATAGACAGCTAGATAGATAGATAGGATAATAGGTAACCTACAATGCTAAGACAGAAAATATAAAGATAAAAAAAATATATAAAAACAGTGAAATCTACACAACTAAATAAAAAGTTATATAAGCATGCACTAAGACTTAAGAAAAAATAACCCTTAGGTAAAATATAATAGAATAATAATAATAAAATGATATATATGATTGTACTTAAGAATTATCAAAAACTAAAAATCTAAAATATGAGCAATACTAAAAGTGGAACTAAAAAGAATTATATAAAATGATTAATATTTATCATGGCAGTGATTGTAGCGTATGCACTATGTGAGGAAAGGAGTGAAAGATAGAAAGACAGGTTTTGGGATGAGGTGGGTGAAGTAGTGGGAGAAATGCCCAGGAGCTATAAAGTGATCGTGATGGGGGATATGAACAGAGGAGTAGGTCCTGAGGATGACATAATGGGTTGTTGTGGAGTAACAGGAGAAAATGATAATGGGAATCGACTAAAAGATATGTGTCAGGAGAGGAGGTTGTGCATTTGTAAGTAGTATTTCAAACACAAAGATGCACATAAATTAACATGGTTTAGAGGAAACGGGGATCGTGTTGAAAGAAGCCTGATTGATTATGTGCTCGTAGAGAGGTCGATGATGGGAATGGTTGCTGATACGAGGGCTGTGAGAGAACGATGTGGAGGTCTGTCAGATCATATGATCGTAGTATGCAAGATCAAGCTGAGAGGAGTAAGGTGGATCAAGAGAGAGAAGAGCAGTCAGGGAGAAAGACTGAAAGTTGAGAAGCTGAGGATCAAAGAAATGGCAGATGATTACAGGACCAAAGTAGAGGACGAGTTAGAATCAGTGAACTGGAATTAATTGGATCTGTGCAGCCTGTAGAATGCATATAGGGATTGCTTAGTTAGGAATGGTAAATTGGTGTGTGGTGTGGCAAGAGTATCAACAAAAAAGAAGCGTACGGCATGGTGGGATGAGGAGGTTAAGAGAGATGTGGAGGTAAAGAGGAAGAAGTGCCTAAAGTGGTTTCAGGATAGGCGTTCAGTTGAAATAAGAACTGAGTATATCGAGAGCAAGAAGCACGTAAAGAGACGAGTGAAGAGGAAAAAGAAGGAGGTAAATGATGATCTGGGGAGAAAAATGAATGCAAACTACACTGAAAATAGGAAGTTATTCTGGAAAGAGATGCAGAAATGTAGAAGTGAAAGCGGAAAGAAGTGTGATGGTGTGAAGAATGCAGATGGTAGGTTACTAACCCACGGAGATGAAGTAAGGACCAGACGGAAAGAATATTTTGAAAGCCTGATGAATGGGACTAGAGAAAGCAGAACGGCTGTCAACATGATTGGTTTGGGGTGTGTGCTGAGAAGGAAGGCAGTACCAGGAAACGTGACACTCGCGCACGTGAAGAGCGCCGTGAAACGGCTGAAAAATGGGAAAGCAGCTGGGGTTGATGAGTTGTATGCACAGATGCTTAAATGCAGCGAAAAGAGTGGAATGAAGTGCTTGTTGGAGACATGTAAAAAGGCATGGATGAGTGAAACTGCCTGCAGAGTGGAAAAAGGCTGTGATTGTACCCCAGTACAAAAATAAAGATGAGCGAAGTGAGTGCAAGAATTATCGTGGCATAAGTTTACTGAGTGTGGTAGGGAAGGTGTATGGAAGAATTATTATAGAGAAAGTAAGAGAGATATCAGAAGTCCTAGTGAGTGATGAACAGGGTGGCTCTAGGAGTGGCAGAAGATGTGTGGATCAAGTATTTGCAGTGAGACAGATAGCAGAGAAGGCTTGTGAGAAGGACCATAAGGTGTTTATGGCATTCATGGATCTGGAAAAAGCATACAACAAGGTAGACAGAGAGGGATTGTGGAAAGTTTTGCGCATATATGGTGTAGGTGGTAAGCTGCTAGGTGCTGTCAAGAGTTTTTATGATGGAAGTGAAGCCAGTGTAAGGGTTAATGGGCATCTAAGTGAATGGTTTACGATTGGCGTGGGCGTGCGACAAGGTTGTGTGATGTCCCCATGGTTGTTCAATATAAAAATGGATGGGGTGATGAGAGAAGTAAAAACACGAGTAATGGAGGGAGGGATGGCATTGATAATGAATGGTGATAGATGGAATATCAAAAATTTGTTGTATGCTGATGATGCTTGCATGTACCAGACAAGAACTTGGTAGGCTAGTGCAGAGTTTTGCTGATGTCTGTGAGCGTCGTGCTTTGAGAGTAAATGTAGAGAAAAGCAAAGTGATGGTTACTGAGAGAGAAGGTGACTCCCAGTGTGATGTCACAGTGAATGGAGAGAGACTGGAATTGGTGAGAGAGTTCAAATACCTGGGTACAGTGATAGAAAAGAGAGGAAAATGTGCAAAAGAAGTTGAAAGTAGAGTGACACAAGGAAGAAAAGTAGCTGGTGCAATGAAGGCCCTGATAAGAAACAGAGGCTTGAGTGTTGCAGCTGAACGAGGTTTACATAAGGGAGTGTTTGTGCCAACTTTAACATATGGGTGTGAGACTATGGTGTGGCATGAAAATGAAAAGTCAGGAATAAGAGCAGTGGAGATGGGACTGCTGAGGAATGTATGTGGAGTACAGAGGGTGCACTGGATACGAAATAATGTGATTCGTGAAAGGTGTGGAGTAAGGAAGTCGGTGGACACCAGAATCGAAGAGAGTGTCCTGAGATAGTATGGTCATGTGGAAAGAATGGATAACAATAAAGTGGCGAAAAAGGTATACCTGAGTGAATTTGAAGGAGGGCGGAGGCGAGGTAGGCCAAGGAGAAGGTGGAGAGATATGGTGGATGAGTGTTTGAGGAAGAGAGGTTTGGAAGTCGGTGAGGTTAAGGAACTGACAAGAGATCGAGGTGGCTGGATGAATATTGTGAGAAGTGCATGATCAGGGATTTTGGCATCCCTTGTGAGCATGGCAGTGTCCGGATTGACTCAATCGGATACGTTTGTGTGAAGCTGCAGAATGTAGTGAATGTTTTTTGACGTATCGGGTAGAACCAGGATTCTGGGGGCTTGAATGGTGAGTGAATGATAGTGTGGCCTATTTGGATTGGGCAAGTTTGTGTTTTCTGGACATTGCTACTCCTCACCCTGCCCTTGGGTGGCAAAGAATGTCCGGATGATGATGATCATCATCATGGTTATGATATATATATATATATATATATATATATATATATATATATATATATATATATGTGTGTGTGTGTGTGTGTGTGTGTGTGTGTGTGTGTGTGTGTCTGGGCAAAAAACCATGATGGAATCATGCTAATAACCATTAAACATGCAAGAATTGCATCTGTTCTCATGCCTTTGCATCCAGTCAATCCGAGATCTCAGAATGTCCAGGTCTTCATGAATAGTATTAACATTATATACATCTTTAAGGTCTTTAAAAAGGTACTGTATAAAAAAAATCCCTCCTTGATAAGTAGGATATTAATCCTAAAGTTAGAGATTGGCAACTTTAACACTCTCTTACAGTATCTGGGGTGGACTGGTGCAGTGTAATGCCTGAGGAGCAGTTGATTACACCGAGCTGCAGTGATATGACTGCCGGCAAGCATCGGCGCTTCCCAAATGCGCTTTGATCTATCTATCTATCAATCTATCTATCTATTGCCAAACGCCTTAATCCCTTATACGGGGTGGCTACAAACAAATCGCCTCCACATCACCCTGTCCCCCGCCATTTCACTGCCATGCTTCCATTTCACACACCCCTCTCTCATATACCTATCCACTCCCCCCCTTCATATCATCCTTGGCCTTCCCCTCCCTCTCTCCCCTTCCATCTCACTCATATACACTCTCCTCGTCAGTCTCTCACTCTCCATCATCTCCACATGCCCAAACCACCTCAATGTGTTTCTCCTAATGCTTCCTATCACATCCACATCCACACCACAACGCTCCTTCACATCCTCATTTGTCAGTCTGTCTCTCCATGTGACTCCACAGACTCCTCTCAAATAACTCATTTCCACTGCTCTCACTCTTCACTTGTGTCCCTCCAACAACGTCCAAGCATCACTTGCATACGTTAGAGTTGGTATCACAATACTGTCATGTAATAACTTTTTCACTTCCATGCTCACTTCCATGTTTGTTATCATTGCCTTCAAGGAACCAGCAACCTTTCTTCCTTGTTGTACCCTTTCAAGCACTTCACCCTCCAAACCTCCATCGTTATTCATCACACTGCCCAAGCACTTAAACGTACTCACATTTTCAATTTCCTTATCATCCAACCTCACTGTACATTCACTAACTTCACCCCTCTCGAAGAGGGGTGAAGTTAGTGGTGAAATGCTGAAGCACGGGGGAGAGATAGTAGTAGAATGGATGTGGAAGATGTGCAGATTGGCCAGGGAGGAAGGTAGAGTTCTGGAGGATTGGAAGTCAGGTATAATTATTCCCTTGTACAAAGGGAAAGGGGAAATAGAAGTGT
>NW_027644518.1:0-34965 GCF_032717465.1 Coenobita brevimanus
CTGCTACTCTCTTAGGGCAATGAAAACTATATTTAATGATATAAAAAGATTACGAATTAGACTTTAAAAGACAGGAATAGATACATGTTGCAGTTAAAACACGAAATTAGAACTGGTTTAAACTAGTCAAAACCAATGTACTAGTGTACAATTACTATTACCTAGGCATAACTAGTTGCACCTAAGGATGTTGGGGAAAACCTGGAATGTCAAGATTATAAAGGTTAAACCAAGTTTTAGCTGAACGTTTTAGTCAAAACAGTTTCAGCAACAGCTTTGTATGACGAAACTAGACGTAACAATTCACCACAGTGGATAAAGGTAAAAATACACCAAGATATTTAAATTTTGCAAACCTTTAATAACATACGTAAACATAATATACACTGCCAGGATTCTTTACTTTATTAAAACCGATAATTACACCTTCACTATACCAATACCTTTAAGTTCCAATGCAACGACTCATCCTGTGTAAAAATATTAGGTAGTTAAAAATACTGAAAAAAAAACTTCATTTATTTTTGCATGACATACTGTTGTGACATTTTGAATTACATAATAATTTACGTTTCTTGCACTGGCATACGTTGGTTGCACAATGTTTTGTACAATAACATCTAAAGAAACCTTGACCTGTTCGTACACTTGACAAAGCAGCTGCACTTCTTAACAATAAATCTTTGCCTTCAGGGACATCAGTCAAGGTCAAGAATGACTGCTTACAGGTATCAAATTCAGACCGACTGTACAAATTCATGAGAACACTGTCTTTAGTTCCTAATTTATACATTCCATCCTCACTTCTACTTATAACAACTGCAATAATATTTCGAAGATTTCCTTTTCCCCTGTCAACTTCTGGGATTGGTACTGTTACATTTTACCCAATATCTGATGCGGGTGAGAGGCATCAGATACTGTTTTCATTCTTTTTGCCTGCTTCTCCAAACTACTGCCTGCTACTTGCCAAAGATGAGATATTCGTGCTTCAGTATTACAGGTAGGACACAACTTCTGTACCGAAGCCATCCTCGTGACTCTCGATTTCTATCCCACATATTACATGAATATTAAACCCATAATTTGCACAGGAATGAGTTCCACTTGTCTCTTTATCACACATACAACACGAGATTACTTCAAATTTACTGTCAGATATTATGTTTATGTTAAACTCGCCTGTACTCTGCAGATCATCAATAGTTCATCTTGCGGTTTTCTTATGCGTGTTTGGAATGATCTTCTCTAGATCCTCCTCACTGTGTAAGTTTTTACCTAATTCTAAAGGCACTGTTCTTCATAAGTTGAACAAAACGTATACTAGATTAAGTATGTTGTAGTGTGATGCTGTGCTTTTGTCCCACTTCAGCATGGTTTGTAAAAACTTCTCCTTCCATCCAGTTTCTGTTCCCGGTTCAGCAGGGTGGTCAGGTGAGCTGGAGGTTGCCATTTTGTTCAGTATCTCGGCACTGGAGTCAGGAGCATAATGTTATCCTCCTGACAGCTCACGATCAACTACCTGACGGTGAACAAGCCACCACACACAGTAACCACGGTGACTGAGTGACAGTCGGCCAACCATATGACTAAACCATATGAACCAAACATGACCCGACTGTTACTACTGTTAAGGACAGTTGCGCTGGTCGTCAAGTACCTTATAGGCATGAAACTTGTTTTCACACTACACCGAAGTTGATTAAATATGCGATCAAGATACCGCTAATCTTATCATGTGGATAATATAAACATTATTTATAGCACCTAGTTTTCACTGAGGTGTCTGGCAGGTAAATACCAGAACACCTAGATCTCTCAGACAGACCAGTTGTTGAAACCAGTTTTCACTGAAGTGTTTAGATTAAACAAGGCATTAAATCACTCCAGCCCTTCATTTCGTGTTTTACCCAGCCTCCTGTGGTGTAACTAGTTCTGCCTATGTAATACCAGTTAAGTACAACAAATGTGACTTCTGGTTCTTACTACTTTAAACCAGTTCTGACTAATTTAGGATTTTAACTGCAACATATATATATATATATATATATATATATATATATATATATATATATATATATATATATATATATATATATATATCAACATCATCCGTTTGAGTATCCACTGCACGACCGGCCTATCCCAGCCGAAGTCGGGACGACACTGCCAATGTATTTCTACCAAGTGCTTAAGCTGTTTGGTAGAGATTGTATGTTGGGGGAGAAGTGCTTGTAAGTGTAATTGTAGTTTTGGAGTGGCTTTGGATGTGTGTGTGTGTAGTCTGTGAACCAAGTGTAATCGGCCAGTGCAAGCCTACTGGGTGCAAGCATACTTTACAGTATGCGACAATAGTTCAACTACAGCACCCTTTGTGTCCGCCAATGCAGTACGTGGCCGGGTGAACACTCCCAAAGTTTATTACCCTGGCGGGGCGCGAACCCTGGTTCACCCGTGTATGAAATGCACACTACCACTGAACCACAGAGGCTCCATATATATATATATATATATATATATATATATATATATATATATATATATATATATATATATATATATATATATATATATAGTTACGGAACAGAGAAAGATAAGGAACACTTTAAGTGAGAATACTAAAAATCACTACTGTCCCGTAAAGTTCCAGGTTCAAAATAAAAGAGTTAGGTAAAATTACAAGTTAAAGTTTAATGCTCAAACTAACAACAAAACATTCAGGACTCATAAGGATAATGTAATGGCAAAAAACAGGTTAAATATATGGTTAACTGCAATAGCCTCTATTAACACGAAATTAGCAAGTGTAAATTTATCTAAGTCAGCCCTGTTAAAAATGAGATACCAGATAATACTCAGTGAATGCAAGATATATTATTACAGATACAAAATATTATCAAAAATGACTGACAAAAACACATGAATCACAAAAACCTCACTAGGCCCAAGAATCAACAACTTATGCTACACAGTAGAAGAAAAAATGCAACAACACTTATACTCAAATTACACAGCTGCTAGATGGTTGGAGACTTCCTGAGCACTCACAATAATAACTGTACAGGGGAGGACAGAGATGTGAACAAAATGAGGAGTAGATCTAAGTGGCAATAATGCAGAGACTGAGCTCATTATATAGGGGCCAGCAGAGCTTGATACAACTTGTAAGAAGGACGCGCAAATGAAGCCATAGGGGTCAAAGAGCTGACAATCCTACTCTGAACAACAGAAAGGACGACTTACTCTACTATAACGGTAGAAGGGGGACTGAGGCAGGACACGCTCGTGATCAAACATGCAGCATACTGTGCGTTAAAATTACACAAAGGATGATGAAATCATAGGCTATGTAACACCTCCCCACAAAGAAAAAGAAACTTACAAAGGAAATTTCTTATTACTCTAAAACAATCTGTCTAAAGTCTAGATAAGCAATCTGCAATAACATTTTCTTTCCCCTTGACATGTTGTATGTCTAATGAATACTCCTGAAGAAGTAGACTCCATCTTGTCAATCTCTGATTTTTATCTTTAAACTTACTAAGGAATTTCAGTGGGTTATGATCCTTATAAATGACTATGGGGTCAAAACCAGAACACAAATAAAATGAAAAATGCTGTAAACCCAAAATCAAGGCCAAAAGCTCTTTCTCAATAGTTGAATAGTTCTTTTGAGGTGGAGTGAACTTCTTACTGTAATAAGATACAGGGTGTTCAATACCCTGATCATCCTCTTGCAGCAAAACAGCCCCAGCTCCTGTATCACTTGCGTCAACAGCCATCTTAAAAGGCTTAGCAAAATTTGGAGTAGCGAGCACTGGCTGACTTAATAGGATAGCTTTAAGTTTGCTGAAAGAGTATTCACAGTTATCGGTCCAGACAAATTTAACTCCCTTTTTCAGTAGGTCTGTAAGTGGTGATACAAGAATTGAAAAGTTAAGAACAAATCTCCTGTAATAACCTACCATTCTCAAAAATCTTTGTAGCTCTTTCCTACTTTTAGGTCTGGGAAGATCACTTATAACCTGAACCTTAGCTCCTGGTGGTGCAACATGTTCATCACCAATTACGTACCCAAGGTACTGAACTTTAGCTTGACCAAACTCACACTTTGATAAATTAGCTACAAGATTAGCCTGAACCAAACGCTCAAGAAATTTACTGACATGGCATAGGTGATCTTTCCAGTTGTCACTAAAGATTAATACATCATCAATATAAACAACACACCCTGCCAAAGCCTCTGTTACAACATTCATGAGCTTCTGAAATGTGGCTGGTGCATTCTTCATACCATATGGCATTACAGAACATGCAAAAGTCTTTCCTAGTGTTACAAAACATGAGATCTCCCTAGCACGTTCAGTCATAGGTACTTGCCAGTATCCCTTTAACAAATCAAACTTACTTATGTACCTAGCCTTTCCGATCTTGTCTATGCAATCTTCCACGCGAGGGAGAGGGTAAGTGTCTGTTTTGGTTATCTGATTAACACGTCTGTAGTCGATGCAAAGCCGCTGTGACCCACCTGGCTTAGGGACTAGAGTGACAGGAGAACTCCACTCGCTCTGACAGGGCTCAATCATCTTGTGGTCCAACAGGTAGCCAAGCTCCTTCTCGATGAGAGGAACTTTCACTGGGTTCACACGGTAAGGAGGCAGTTTAATTGGCTTTGCGTCTCCAACATCGACATCATGCATCAACACAGTAGTTCTTCCTGGAGTGGCACGGAACACTTGCGGGTACTCCTGCAGTAATGCCAAAAACTCCTGCCTTTCCTCGGGAGGTAGATAAGAAAGCTTAGTCTGGAGATCATTCATGATATCAGGATTCTTCCCCAGACTATCACTCAGGCTCATGCTGCATGGGAGTACTTCACTTGCAGACTCGGGTGGAACAGCTACAGTGCAGACTGGGTTATTTTCGTCCCGCCTGTGATATAACTTCAGCATGTTGATGTGACAAAGTTGCTTGTTCTTTCTATGATCTGGTGTGGCGATGACATAGTTGACATCACTGAGTTTCTTCTCCACGAAATAAGGACCACTAAACTTGGCTTGAAGAGGTTGCCAATGCACCGGTAGCAGAATCAAAACCTGATCTCCTGGCTGAAAGTGGCGTAACCTGGACTTCTTATCATACCAAGTCTTCATCTTCTCCTGAGCAGCTCCTAAATTCTCTCTCGCCAGCTGTAAAGCAGTGGACAGCCGTTCTTTGAACTTCATCACATACTCCAGCAGGTTGACGTCATCTTCCTCCGACAGCCAGCATTCCTTGAGTAGCTTAAGGGGTCCCCTTACTTCATGGCCAAACAGTAGTTCAAAGGGTGAGAAGCCCAGTGATTCATTTGGAGATTCTCTTGCGGCAAATACAACGAATGGAAGACCTTTATCCCAGTCTTTCTGATGTTCCAAACAGTATTTCTTGAGCATCGATTTGAGTGTTTGATGATATCTCTCCAACGCTCCTTGGGTCTGGGGATGGTAAGCTGAAGACGTGATCTGGGTGATGCCCAACTCTTTCAGAGACTGCTTGAAAACATTTGACATGAAATTACTTCCCCGGTCGGACTGTACCTCCTTGGGCAGACCAAACTTTGTGAAGAACCCTAGCATTTCCTTAACCACGTTCTTTGCTGAGATATTTCTAAGTGGAATGGCTTCAGGATAAAGAGTAGCCATATCAATCAGGGTCAACACATAAGAAAATCCTGAAGAAGTTTTAGGAAGAGGGCCCACAATATCCACAACACACGGGTGAATGGCGCCTCAAAAGAGGGAATGAGAACTAGAGGTGCAACCTTTTTGGTCTGATTACACTTCCCCACAACTTGACAGGTGTGACAAGACTTACAATACCAGGAAACATCTCTGAAGATACCTGGCCAGTAGAAGTGTTTCAAAATGCGTGCCACAGTCTTCCTCACTCCAAGGTGTCCTGCCAAACCGGAATTATGAGCCACTCTAATGATATCCTGCCTACAAACACGAGGGATGACAACTTGATGTACAACCTCCCATTCACAGTCGGCTGATGCTGTTGGGGGTCTCCACTTCCTCATAAGTACTCCTGACTTTACATAATAACAAGTAGAAGCACCAGCTGACTCTTCCTCACTGCAAGCAGAGTTAGCTAGACCATTCATCTCAGGGTCAGCAACCTGCAACTCAATCAACTCTTGACGAGACAAATTATCAACACTACGGGATACTGCCTCATCTGGTGAGTGGTCCAAATTAGCAAGAAAAGTGTCAGCTAGGATAACATCATCATCATCATTATCCTCTAAGTCACCAGAAACTTTAGACTTAGCCCTAGTGACAGCACATGCAGGGAACACATCAGGGACATCACAATCCCGGGTCGCAGTCACTGGCTCACTAGACAACTGAGGAGCTGGACACACTTGACTTCCACCAATATCATTTCCAAGTAAGAAAGTTACACCTGACATTGGGAGTGTCTCAACCAACCCAACCATAACGGAACCATTAACAAAACCAGACTCTAAATTCACTCTGCACAGAGGGACAGAGAAGTAATTATTCCCTACAC
Source organism: Coenobita brevimanus (assembly GCF_032717465.1). NCBI lineage: Eukaryota > Metazoa > Arthropoda > Malacostraca > Decapoda > Coenobitidae > Coenobita > Coenobita brevimanus. Next base: position 6,556 of record NW_027644518.1, read on the forward strand.
CTTGTAAAATTAGTTTCATCAGAGGAATTAACATTAGAGCCTAGAACACTGGTCAGCATAAGGGATTGGCAAGCACCTGTATCACGATATATTTTAACTGATTTCCTGTCATTACTGTCCAGAGGACTGACAAAACCATCAGACAGGAAATTAGCACATGAACTCTTGAGAGTGTCACCCACGTTACTGCTCAAAAGAGGAGCTTCATCATGAGGATTTAATTTACCCCTCAAAGAAGGTTCAGTTAACTCGGTTAAAGAGTTCTGGGAACTCTCAAGGGTGGACACTAGACCAATTGACAGAATATTTAAAGACTCCTTTTTGTTCACATCACGCTGTCTCCTGAAACATTTCTCCGTAGTATGACCAAGCTTACTACACTAAGTACATTTACTTTTCTGAAATCTAGAGGTGAAGCTGGTATTTACTTCCTGAGAAACATCATCTTTATTCTCTTTCCTGTTACCTGTACTCTGAGTAGAGGCAACGTACTTACTCTCAGCTTTCCCTTTTTCTTTAGAATATCTCTTGTGAGTGAGAACATATTCATCAGCTAAAACTGGAGCATCAGACAAATTATCTATTCTTTTCTCATCAAGATATAGGCTTACATCTTTATAAATACACCTCTTGAAGTCCTCCAGCAAAATCATCTGCTTAAATTTACCAAAATCAGAATCCACATTCTTAGAATTTAACCACTGCTCTAACAGATCTTCTTTGATTTTTGCATACTCAACATGGGATTGCTTATCTTGCTTATAAGTTGTCCTAAATTTTACTCTATAGGCTTCAGGAACAAGCTCATAGGCCTTAAGAATCAAGCTCTTAACTACATCATAATTATCAGATTGATCCTGAGGCAAAGATGCATAAGTTACTTGAGCTTTACCGGTGAGAACAGTTTGAAGGAGTACTGGGCAATACTCTTTGGGCCAATTGAAACCTGTAGCTACCCTCTCAAACAACTGAAAATACTTTGTTAAATCAGATTCATTAACCCGCGCCATTCCGAGGACGTACTTCCACGTCCTCACGTTTTGTCACAGCTAATCCCGAGGACGTACTTCAACGTCCTGCAATTGCAAGGTTCATAATTTCCACAATTTTCAATTTTCGCGAGTTATTTTTGGTACGTATACATGGGACACCTTCCTCAACAAGATGCCAGGCAGAGACAATGCCTTACCCAGCATGACCTCCTCCCCCCCCCCTGCAGGCCCTTTTCTCAGTAATTCACCTGTTATCAGTAACCTGGCCAGTATAGCCATGTCATGCCACGGTACGAAATTCAGGGCCAGAGTGATTCCCCAATCAATGACAATGTGGAGGACAAACTTTACATAGCATTAGAGGAAGAAACAGTTAGAAATGATGATCAGGTAATGTGGCAAAAAAAGGTCAGGTATTAGTGAGTGAAACAATGCTTATAATGCCTATATAACTGCTTGAAAACCAATATACTCTTGTACTACATATAAATTCGTAACAGTAAATAAATAAATACCGTTTATGAGTGGTGTGAAATAGTTATCCTCCCATAGAACTCGTTTTCTTTGGTGCCAGCCTGATAGAAAACCCAGTAAGGTAAGGAGGCTCTCCTACCTGTAATGAGTATTTTAAACCTCAGGTGAGCGATTTCTCTATGAATTTTCGATGTTTCTCACCAAAAGCGAAAGTTTTAGCAAAAAAAAAAAAAAAAGGGTCGAAAAATGGTCGGGATTGGGGGGTACCAGTGGTCAAAAAGTGGTCGGGACGGGGCGGGTTAAAAGGAGGGACAAGTTTAACATTTTTAGCCACATCAAAATCATCAGAGCTAGATGATCCAGTTCCACCTTGTTTCATGCGATACTCATGGTCTGCCTGAATCCTGGCAAGTTCAATTTGTGCCTGAGCCTGTACCTGTGCCTCTTGAATACAAGCATTTGCCTGAAATTCAGCCTCCTGAATATGAGCCTGAGACTCCGCCTCCTTAGCCTGAGACTCAGCCTCCTTAGCACGTGCTTGAAATTCAGCCTCCTTAACACGAGCCTCCTGCAGGGCTAGCTGTAACTTAGCTAATTCAATCTGCGTTTGCTCATTTGGAGGAGTTACATTAAACAAGCTTTTATTAATCATGCCAACAATTTGATCTTTAGAATGATGAGAGTGAACTGCAATTCCCAATTGTTGAGCAACAAGCTTAAGTTCATTCTTTGTTCTGTTTTCTACATCACACATTGTTTGCACATTTGACAAAAAATCTTTGGCTTCATCAAGCGTAGTAGTAGTAGACATCATGAATAAATCACGGTCACAAAATATCAAGCAATATCCTTATGATAATATCCTGAATATCCTGATAAGAGGTCGCCAAAATTATGTTACGGAACAGAGAAAGATAATGAACACTTTAAGTGAGAATACTAAAAATCACTACTGTCCCGTAAAGTTCCAGGTTCAGAACAAAAGAGTTAGGTAAAATTACAAGTTAAAGTTTAATGCTCAAACTAACAACAAAACATTCAGGATTCATAAGGATAATGTAATGGCAAAAAACAGGTTAAATATATGGTTAACTGCAATAGCCTCTATTAACACGAAATTAGCAAGTGTAAATTTATCTAAGTCAGCCCTGGTAAAATGAGATACCAGATAATACTCAGTGAATGCAAGATATATTATTACAGATACAAAATATTATCAAAAATGACTGACAAAAACACATGAATCACAAAAACCTCACTAGGCCCAAGAATCAACAACTTATGCTACACAGTAGAATAAAAAAGGCAACAACACTTATACTCAAATTACACAGCTGCTAGATGGTTGGAGACTTCCTGAGCACTCACAATAATAACTGTACAGGGGAGGACAGAGATGTGAACAAAATGAGGAGTAGATCTAAGTGGCAATAATGCAGAGACTGAGCTCATTATATAGGGGCCAGCAGAGCTTGATACAACTTGTAAGAAGGACACGCAAATGAAGCCATAGGGGACAAAGAGCTGACAATCCTACTCTGAACAACAGAAAGAACGACTTACTCTACCTTAACGGCAGAAGGGGGGACTGAGGCAGGACACGCTCGTGATCAAACATGCAGCATACTGTGCGTTAAAATTACACAAAGGATGATGAAATCATAGGCTATGTAACAATATATATATATATATATATATATATATATATATATATATATATATATAGATATAGATAGATAGGTAGATAGATAGATAGATAGACAGCTAGATAGATAGATAGGATAATAGGTAACCTACAATGCTAAGACAGAAAATATAAAGATAAAAAAAATATATAAAAACAGTGAAATCTACACAACTAAATAAAAAGTTATATAAGCATGCACTAAGACTTAAGAAAAAATAACCCTTAGGTAAAATATAATAGAATAATAATAATAAAATGATATATATGATTGTACTTAAGAATTATCAAAAACTAAAAATCTAAAATATGAGCAATACTAAAAGTGGAACTAAAAAGAATTATATAAAATGATTAATATTTATCATGGCAGTGATTGTAGCGTATGCACTGTGTGAGGAAAGGAGTGAAAGATAGAAAGACAGGTTTTGGGATGAGGTGGGTGAAGTAGTGGGAGAAATGCCCAGGAGCTATAAAGTGATCGTGATGGGGGATATGAACAGAGGAGTAGGTCCTGAGGATGACATAATGGGTTGTTGTGGAGTAACAGGAGAAAATGATAATGGGAATCGACTAAAAGATATGTGTCAGGAGAGGAGGTTGTGCATTTGTAAGTAGTATTTCAAACACAAAGATGCACATAAATTAACATGGTTTAGAGGAAACGGGGATCGTGTTGAAAGAAGCCTGATTGATTATGTGCTCGTAGAGAGGTCGATGATGGGAATGGTTGCTGATACGAGGGCTGTGAGAGAACGATGTGGAGGTCTGTCAGATCATATGATCGTAGTATGCAAGATCAAGCTGAGAGGAGTAAGGTGGATCAAGAGAGAGAAGAGCAGTCAGGGAGAAAGACTGAAAGTTGAGAAGCTGAGGATCAAAGAAATGGCAGATGATTACAGGACCAAAGTAGAGGACGAGTTAGAATCAGTGAACTGGAATTAATTGGATCTGTGCAGCCTGTAGAATGCATATAGGGATTGCTTAGTTAGGAATGGTAAATTGGTGTGTGGTGTGGCAAGAGTATCAACAAAAAAGAAGCGTACGGCATGGTGGGATGAGGAGGTTAAGAGAGATGTGGAGGTAAAGAGGAAGAAGTGCCTAAAGTGGTTTCAGGATAGGCGTTCAGTTGAAATAAGAACTGAGTATATCGAGAGCAAGAAGCACGTAAAGAGACGAGTGAAGAGGAAAAAGAAGGAGGTAAATGATGATCTGGGGAGAAAAATGAATGCAAACTACACTGAAAATAGGAAGTTATTCTGGAAAGAGATGCAGAAATGTAGAAGTGAAAGCGGAAAGAAGTGTGATGGTGTGAAGAATGCAGATGGTAGGTTACTAACCCACGGAGATGAAGTAAGGACCAGACGGAAAGAATATTTTGAAAGCCTGATGAATGGGACTAGAGAAAGCAGAACGGCTGTCAACATGATTGGTTTGGGGTGTGTGCTGAGAAGGAAGGCAGTACCAGGAAACGTGACACTCGCGCACGTGAAGAGCGCCGTGAAACGGCTGAAAAATGGGAAAGCAGCTGGGGTTGATGAGTTGTATGCACAGATGCTTAAATGCAGCGAAAAGAGTGGAATGAAGTGCTTGTTGGAGACATGTAAAAAGGCATGGATGAGTGAAACTGCCTGCAGAGTGGAAAAAGGCTGTGATTGTACCCCAGTACAAAAATAAAGATGAGCGAAGTGAGTGCAAGAATTATCGTGGCATAAGTTTACTGAGTGTGGTAGGGAAGGTGTATGGAAGAATTATTATAGAGAAAGTAAGAGAGATATCAGAAGTCCTAGTGAGTGATGAACAGGGTGGCTCTAGGAGTGGCAGAAGATGTGTGGATCAAGTATTTGCAGTGAGACAGATAGCAGAGAAGGCTTGTGAGAAGGACCATAAGGTGTTTATGGCATTCATGGATCTGGAAAAAGCATACAACAAGGTAGACAGAGAGGGATTGTGGAAAGTTTTGCGCATGTATGGTGTAGGTGGTAAGCTGCTAGGTGCTGTCAAGAGTTTTTATGATGGAAGTGAAGCCAGTGTAAGGGTTAATGGGCATCTAAGTGAATGGTTTACGATTGGCGTGGGCGTGCGACAAGGTTGTGTGATGTCCCCATGGTTGTTCAATATAAAAATGGATGGGGTGATGAGAGAAGTAAAAACACGAGTAATGGAGGGAGGGATGGCATTGATAATGAATGGTGATAGATGGAATATCAAAAATTTGTTGTATGCTGATGATGCTTGCATGTACCAGACAAGAACTTGGTAGGCTAGTGCAGAGTTTTGCTGATGTCTGTGAGCGTCGTGCTTTGAGAGTAAATGTAGAGAAAAGCAAAGTGATGGTTACTGAGAGAGAAGGTGACTCCCAGTGTGATGTCACAGTGAATGGAGAGAGACTGGAATTGGTGAGAGAGTTCAAATACCTGGGTACAGTGATAGAAAAGAGAGGAAAATGTGCAAAAGAAGTTGAAAGTAGAGTGACACAAGGAAGAAAAGTAGCTGGTGCAATGAAGGCCCTGATAAGAAACAGAGGCTTGAGTGTTGCAGCTGAACGAGGTTTACATAAGGGAGTGTTTGTGCCAACTTTAACATATGGGTGTGAGACTATGGTGTGGCATGAAAATGAAAAGTCAGGAATAAGAGCAGTGGAGATGGGACTGCTGAGGAATGTATGTGGAGTACAGAGGGTGCACTGGATACGAAATAATGTGATTCGTGAAAGGTGTGGAGTAAGGAAGTCGGTGGACACCAGAATCGAAGAGAGTGTCCTGAGATAGTATGGTCATGTGGAAAGAATGGATAACAATAAAGTGGCGAAAAAGGTATACCTGAGTGAATTTGAAGGAGGGCGGAGGCGAGGTAGGCCAAGGAGAAGGTGGAGAGATATGGTGGATGAGTGTTTGAGGAAGAGAGGTTTGGAAGTCGGTGAGGTTAAGGAACTGACAAGAGATCGAGGTGGCTGGATGAATATTGTGAGAAGTGCATGATCAGGGATTTTGGCATCCCTTGTGAGCATGGCAGTGTCCGGATTGACTCAATCGGATACGTTTGTGTGAAGCTGCAGAATGTAGTGAATGTTTTTTGACGTATCGGGTAGAACCAGGATTCTGGGGGCTTGAATGGTGAGTGAATGATAGTGTGGCCTATTTGGATTGGGCAAGTTTGTGTTTTCTGGACATTGCTACTCCTCACCCTGCCCTTGGGTGGCAAAGAATGTCCGGATGATGATGATCATCATCATGGTTATGATATATATATATATATATATATATATATATATATATATATATATATGTGTGTGTGTGTGTGTGTGTGTGTCTGGGCAAAAAACCATGATGGAATCATGCTAATAACCATTAAACATGCAAGAATTGCATCTGTTCTCATGCCTTTGCATCCAGTCAATCCGAGATCTCAGAATGTCCAGGTCTTCATGAATAGTATTAACATTATATACATCACCACAGTGGATAAAGGTAAAAATACACCAAGATATTTAAATTTTGCAAACCTTTAATAACATACGTAAACATAATATACACTGCCAGGATTCTTTACTTTATTAAAACCGATAATTACACCTTCACTATACCAATACCTTTAAGTTCCAATGCAACGACTCATCCTGTGTAAAAATATTAGGTAGTTAAAAATACTGAAAAAACTTCATTTATTTTTGCATGACATACTGTTGTGACATTTTGAATTACATAATAATTTACGTTTCTTGCACTGGCATACGTTGGTTGCACAATGTTTTGTACAATAACATCTAAAGAAACCTTGACCTGTTCGTACACTTGACAAAGCAGCTGCACTTCTTAACAATAAATCTTTGCCTTCAGGGACATCAGTCAAGGTCAAGAATGACTGCTTACAGGTATCAAATTCAGACCGACTGTACAAATTCATGAGAACACTGTCTTTAGTTCCTAATTTATACATTCCATCCTCACTTCTACTTATAACAACTGCAATAATATTTCGAAGATTTCCTTTTCCCCTGTCAACTTCTGGGATTGGTACTGTTACATTTTACCCAATATCTGATGCGGGTGAGAGGCATCAGATACTGTTTTCATTCTTTTTGCCTGCTTCTCCAAACTACTGCCTGCTACTTGCCAAAGATGAGATATTCGTGCTTCAGTATTACAGGTAGGACACAACTTCTGTACCGAAGCCATTCTCGTGACTCTCGATTTCTATCCCACATATTACATGAATATTAAACCCATAATTTGCACAGGAATGAGCTCCACTTGTCTCTTTATCACACATACAACACGAGATTACTTCAAATTTACTGTCAGATATTATGTTTATGTTAAACTCGCCTGTACTCTGCAGATCATCAATAGTTCATCTTGCGGTTTTCTTATGCGTGTTTGGAATGATCTTCTCTAGATCCTTCTCACTGTGTAAGTTTTTACCTAATTCTAAAGGCACTGTTCTTCATAAGTTGAACAAAACGTATACTAGATTAAGTATGTTGTAGTGTGATGCTGTGCTTTTGTCCCACTTCAGCATGGTTTGTAAAAACTTCTCCTTCCATCCAGTTTCTGTTCCCGGTTCAGCAGGGTGGTCAGGTGAGCTGGAGGTTGCCATTTTGTTCAGTATCTCGGCACTGGAGTCAGGAGCATAATGTTATCCTCCTGACAGCTCACGATCAACTAACTGACGGTGAACAAGCCACCACACACAGTAACCACGGTGACTGAGTGACAGTCGGCCAACCATATGACTAAACCATATGAACCAAACATGACCCGACTGTTACTACTGTTAAGGACAGTTGCGCTGGTCGTCAAGTACCTTATAGGCATGAAACTTGTTTTCACACTACACCGAAGTTGATTAAATATGCGATCAAGATACCGCTAATCTTATCATGTGGATAATATAAACATTATTTATAGCACCTAGTTTTCACTGAGGTGTCTGGCAGGTAAATACCAGAACACCTAGATCTCTCAGACAGACCAGTTGTTGAAACCAGTTTTCACTGAAGTGTTTAGATAAAACAAGGCATTAAATCACTCCAGCCCTTCATTTCGTGTTTTACCCAGCCTCCTGTGGTGTAACTAGTTCTGCCTATGTAATACCAGTTAAGTACAACAAATGTGACTTCTGGTTCTTACTACTTTAAACCAGTTCTGACTAATTTAGGATTTTAACTGCAACATATATATATATATATATATATATATATATATATATATATATATATATATATATATATATATATATATATATATATATATCATCATCATCCGTTTGAGTATCCACTGCACGACCGGCCTATCCCAGCCGAAGTCGGGACGACACTGCCAATGTATTTCTACCAAGTGCTTAAGCTGTTTGGTAGAGATTGTATGTTGGGGGAGAAGTGCTTGTAAGTGTAATTGTAGTTTTGGAGTGGCTTTGGATGTGTGTGTGTGTAGTCTGTGAACCAAGTGTAATCGGCCAGTGCAAGCCTACTGGGTGCAAGCATACTTTACAGTATGCGACAATAGTTCAACTACAGCACCCTTTGTGTCCGCCAATGCAGTACGTGGCCGGGTGAACACTCCCAAAGTTTATTACCCTGGCGGGGCGCGAACCCTGGTTCACCCGTGTATGAAATGCACACTACCACTGAACCACAGAGGCTCCATATATATATATATATATATATATATATATATATATATATATATATATATATATATATATATATAGTTACGGAACAGAGAAAGATAAGGAACACTTTAAGTGAGAATACTAAAAATCACTACTGTCCCGTAAAGTTCCAGGTTCAAAATAAAAGAGTTAGGTAAAATTACAAGTTAAAGTTTAATGCTCAAACTAACAACAAAACATTCAGGACTCATAAGGATAATGTAATGGCAAAAAACAGGTTAAATATATGGTTAACTGCAATAGCCTCTATTAACACGAAATTAGCAAGTGTAAATTTATCTAAGTCAGCCCTGTTAAAAATGAGATACCAGATAATACTCAGTGAATGCAAGATATATTATTACAGATACAAAATATTATAAAAAATGACTGACAAAAACACATGAATCACAAAAACCTCACTAGGCCCAAGAATCAACAACTTATGCTACACAGTACAAGAAAAAATGCAACAACACTTATACTCAAATTACACAGCTGCTAGATGGTTGGAGACTTCCTGAGCACTCACAATAATAACTGTACAGGGGAGGACAGAGATGTGAACAAAATGAGGAGTAGATCTAAGTGGCAATAATGCAGAGACTGAGCTCATTATATAGGGGCCAGCAGAGCTTGATACAACTTGTAAGAAGGACGCGCAAATGAAGCCATAGGGGTCAAAGAGCTGACAATCCTACTCTGAACAACAGAAAGGACGACTTACTCTACTATAACGGTAGAAGGGGGGACTGAGGCAGGACACGCTCGTGATCAAACATGCAGCATACTGTGCGTTAAAATTACACAAAGGATGATGAAATCATAGGCTATGTAACACCTCCCCACAAAGAAAAAGAAACTTACAAAGGAAATTTCTTATTACTCTAAAACAATCTGTCTAAAGTCTAGATAAGCAATCTGCAATAACATTTTCTTTCCCCTTGACATGTTGTATGTCTAATGAATACTCCTGAAGAAGTAGACTCCATCTTGTCAATCTCTGATTTTTATCTTTAAACTTACTAAGGAATTTCAGTGGGTTATGATCCTTATAAATGACTATGGGGTCAAAACCAGAACACAAATAAAATGAAAAATGCTGTAAACCCAAAATCAAGGCCAAAAGCTCTTTCTCAATAGTTGAATAGTTCTTTTGAGGTGGAGTGAACTTCTTACTGTAATAAGATACAGGGTGTTCAATACCCTGATCATCCTCTTGCAGCAAAACAGCCCCAGCTCCTGTATCACTTGCGTCAACAGCCATCTTAAAAGGCTTAGCAAAATTTGGAGTAGCGAGCACTGGCTGACTTAATAGGATAGCTTTAAGTTTGCTGAAAGAGTATTCACAGTTATCGGTCCAGACAAATTTAACTCCCTTTTTCAGTAGGTCTGTAAGTGGTGATACAAGAATTGAAAAGTTAAGAACAAATCTCCTGTAATAACCTACCATTCTCAAAAATCTTTGTAGCTCTTTCCTACTTTTAGGTCTGGGAAGATCACTTATAACCTGAACCTTAGCTCCTGGTGGTGCAACATGTTCATCACCAATTACGTACCCAAGGTACTGAACTTTAGCTTGACCAAACTCACACTTTGATAAATTAGCTACAAGATTAGCCTGAACCAAACGCTCAAGAAATTTACTGACATGGCATAGGTGATCTTTCCAGTTGTCACTAAAGATTAATACATCATCAATATAAACAACACACCCTGCCAAAGCCTCTGTTACAACATTCATGAGCTTCTGAAATGTGGCTGGTGCATTCTTCATACCATATGGCATTACAGAACATGCAAAAGTCTTTCCTAGTGTTACAAAACATGAGATCTCCCTAGCACGTTCAGTCATAGGTACTTGCCAGTATCCCTTTAACAAATCAAACTTACTTATGTACCTAGCCTTTCCGATCTTGTCTATGCAATCTTCCACGCGAGGGAGAGGGTAAGTGTCTGTTTTGGTTATCTGATTAACACGTCTGTAGTCGATGCAAAGCCGCTGTGACCCACCTGGCTTAGGGACTAGAGTGACAGGAGAACTCCACTCGCTCTGACAGGGCTCAATCATCTTGTGGTCCAACAGGTAGCCAAGCTCCTTCTCGATGAGAGGAACTTTCACTGGGTTCACACGGTAAGGAGGCAGTTTAATTGGCTTTGCGTCTCCAACATCGACATCATGCATCAACACAGTAGTTCTTCCTGGAGTGGCACGGAACACTTGCGGGTACTCCTGCAGTAATGCCAAAAACTCCTGCCTTTCCTCGGGAGGTAGATAAGAAAGCTTAGTCTGGAGATCATTCATGATATCAGGATTCTTCCCCAGACTATCACTCAGGCTCATGCTGCATGGGAGTACTTCACTTGCAGACTCGGGTGGAACAGCTACAGTGCAGACTGGGTTATTTTCGTCCCGCCTGTGATATAACTTCAGCATGTTGATGTGACAAAGTTGCTTGTTCTTTCTATGATCTGGTGTGGCGATGACATAGTTGACATCACTGAGTTTCTTCTCCACGAAATAAGGACCACTAAACTTGGCTTGAAGAGGTTGCCAATGCACCGGTAGCAGAATCAAAACCTGATCTCCTGGCTGAAAGTGGCGTAACCTGGACTTCTTATCATACCAAGTCTTCATCTTCTCCTGAGCAGCTCCTAAATTCTCTCTCGCCAGCTGTAAAGCAGTGGACAGCCGTTCTTTGAACTTCATCACATACTCCAGCAGGTTGACGTCATCTTCCTCCGACAGCCAGCATTCCTTGAGTAGCTTAAGGGGTCCCCTTACTTCATGGCCAAACAGTAGTTCAAAGGGTGAGAAGCCCAGTGATTCATTTGGAGATTCTCTTGCGGCAAATACAACGAATGGAAGACCTTTATCCCAGTCTTTCTGATGTTCCAAACAGTATTTCTTGAGCATCGATTTGAGTGTTTGATGATATCTCTCCAACGCTCCTTGGGTCTGGGGATGGTAAGCTGAAGACGTGATCTGGGTGATGCCCAACTCTTTCAGAGACTGCTTGAAAACATTTGACATGAAATTACTTTCCCGGTCGGACTGTACCTCCTTGGGCAGACCAAACTTTGTGAAGAACCCTAGCATTTCCTTAACCACGTTCTTTGCTGAGATATTTCTAAGTGGAATGGCTTCAGGATAAAGAGTAGCCATATCAATCAGGGTCAACACATAAGAAAATCCTGAAGAAGTTTTAGGAAGAGGGCCCACAATATCCACAACACACGGGTGAATGGCGCCTCAAAAGAGGGAATGAGAACTAGAGGTGCAACCTTTTTGGTCTGATTACACTTCCCCACAACTTGACAGGTGTGACAAGACTTACAATACCAGGAAACATCTCTGAAGATACCTGGCCAGTAGAAGTGTTTCAAAATGCGTGCCACAGTCTTCCTCACTCCAAGGTGTCCTGCCAAACCGGAATTATGAGCCACTCTAATGATATCCTGCCTACAAACACGAGGGATGACAACTTGATGTACAACCTCCCATTCACAGTCGGCTGATGCTGTTGGGGGTCTCCACTTCCTCATAAGTACTCCTGACTTTACATAATAACAAGTAGAAGCACCAGCTGACTCTTCCTCACTGCAAGCAGAGTTAGCTAGACCATTCATCTCAGGGTCAGCAACCTGCAACTCAATCAACTCTTGACGAGACAAATTATCAACACTACGGGATACTGCCTCATCTGGTGAGTGGTCCAAATTAGCAAGAAAAGTGTCAGCTAGGATAACATCATCATCATCATTATCCTCTAAGTCACCAGAAACTTTAGACTTAGCCCTAGTGACAGCACATGCAGGGAACACATCAGGGACATCACAATCCCGGGTCGCAGTCACTGGCTCACTAGACAACTGAGGAGCTGGACACACTTGACTTCCACCAATATCATTTCCAAGTAAGAAAGTTACACCTGACATTGGGAGTGTCTCAACCAACCCAACCATAACGGAACCATTAACAAAACCAGACTCTAAATTCACTCTGCACAGAGGGACAGAGAAGTAATTATTCCCTACACCTTGTAAAATTAGTTTCATCAGAGGAATTAACATTAGAGCCTAGAACACTGGTCAGCATAAGGGATTGGCAAGCACCTGTATCACGATATATTTTAACTGATTTCCTGTCATTACTGTCCAGAGGACTGACAAAACCATCAGACAGGAAATTAGCACATGAACTCTTGAGAGTGTCACCCACGTTACTGCTCAAAAGAGGAGCTTCATCATGAGGATTTAATTTACCCCTCAAAGAAGGTTCAGTTAACTCGGTTAAAGAGTTCTGGGAACTCTCAAGGGTGGACACTAGACCAATTGACAGAATATTTAAAGACTCCTTTTTGTTCACATCACGCTGTCTCCTGAAACATTTCTCCGTAGTATGACCAAGCTTACTACACTAAGTACATTTACTTTTCTGAAATCTAGAGGTGAAGCTGGTATTTACTTCCTGAGAAACATCATCTTTATTCTCTTTCCTGTTACCTGTACTCTGAGTAGAGGCAACGTACTTACTCTCAGCTTTCCCTTTTTCTTTAGAATATCTCTTGTGAGTGAGAACATATTCATCAGCTAAAACTGGAGCATCAGACAAATTATCTATTCTTTTCTCATCAAGATATAGGCTTACATCTTTATAAATACACCTCTTGAAGTCCTCCAGCAAAATCATCTGCTTAAATTTACCAAAATCAGAATCCACATTCTTAGAATTTAACCACTGCTCTAACAGATCTTCTTTGATTTTTGCATACTCAACATGGGATTGCTTATCTTGCTTATAAGTTGTCCTAAATTTTACTCTATAGGCTTCAGGAACAAGCTCATAGGCCTTAAGAATCAAGCTCTTAACTACATCATAATTATCAGATTGATCCTGAGGCAAAGATGCATAAGTTACTTGAGCTTTACCGGTGAGAACAGTTTGAAGGAGTACTGGGCAATACTCTTTGGGCCAATTGAAACCTGTAGCTACCCTCTCAAACAACTGAAAATACTTTGTTAAATCAGATTCATTAACCCGCGCCATTCCGAGGACGTACTTCCACGTCCTCACGTTTTGTCACAGCTAATCCCGAGGACGTACTTCAACGTCCTGCAATTGCAAGGTTCATAATTTCCACAATTTTCAATTTTCGCGAGTTATTTTTGGTACGTATACACGGGACACCTTCCTCAACAAGATGCCAGGCAGAGACAATGCCTTACCCAGCATGACCTCCTCCCCCCCCCTGCAGGCCCTTTTCTCAGTAATTCACCTGTTATCAGTAACCTGGCCAGTATAGCCATGTCATGCCACGGTACGAAATTCAGGGCCAGAGTGATTCCCCAATCAATGACAATGTGGAGGACAAACTTTACATAGCATTAGAGGAAGAAACAGTTAGAAATGATGATCAGGTAGTGTGGCAAAAAAAGGTCAGGTATTAGTGAGTGAAACAATGCTTATAATGCCTATATAACTGCTTGAAAACCAATATACTCTTGTACTACATATAAATTCGTAACAGTAAATAAATAAATACCGTTTATGAGTGGTGTGAAATAGTTATCCTCCCATAGAACTCGTTTTCTTTGGTGCCAGCCTGATAGAAAACCCAGTAAGGTAAGGAGGCTCTCCTACCTGTAATGAGTATTTTAAACCTCAGGTGAGCGATTTCTCTATGAATTTTCGATGTTTCTCACCAAAAGCGAAAGTTTTAGCAAAAAAAAAAAAAAGGGTCGAAAAATGGTCGGGATTGGGGGGTACCAGTGGTCAAAAAGTGGTCGGGACGGGGCGGGTTAAAAGGAGGGACAAGTTTAACATTTTTAGCCACATCAAAATCATCAGAGCTAGATGATCCAGTTCCACCTTGTTTCATGCGATACTCATGGTCTGCCTGAATCCTGGCAAGTTCAATTTGTGCCTGAGCCTGTACCTGTGCCTCTTGAATACAAGCATTTGCCTGAAATTCAGCCTCCTGAATATGAGCCTGAGACTCCGCCTCCTTAGCCTGAGACTCAGCCTCCTTAGCACGTGCTTGAAATTCAGCCTCCTTAACACGAGCCTCCTGCAGGGCTAGCTGTAACTTAGCTAATTCAATCTGCGTTTGCTCATTTGGAGGAGTTACATTAAACAAGCTTTTATTAATCATGCCAACAATTTGATCTTTAGAATGATGAGAGTGAACTGCAATTCCCAATTGTTGAGCAACAAGCTTAAGTTCATTCTTTGTTCTGTTTTCTACATCACACATTGTTTGCACATTTGACAAAAAATCTTTGGCTTCATCAAGCGTAGTAGTAGTAGACATCATGAATAAATCACGGTCACAAAATATCAAGCAATATCCTTATGATAATATCCTGAATATCCTGATAAGAGGTCGCCAAAATTATGTTACGGAACAGAGAAAGATAATGAACACTTTAAGTGAGAATACTAAAAATCACTACTGTCCCGTAAAGTTCCAGGTTCAGAACAAAAGAGTTAGGTAAAATTACAAGTTAAAGTTTAATGCTCAAACTAACAACAAAACATTCAGGATTCATAAGGATAATGTAATGGCAAAAAACAGGTTAAATATATGGTTAACTGCAATAGCCTCTATTAACACGAAATTAGCAAGTGTAAATTTATCTAAGTCAGCCCTGGTAAAATGAGATACCAGATAATACTCAGTGAATGCAAGATATATTATTACAGATACAAAATATTATCAAAAATGACTGACAAAAACACATGAATCACAAAAACCTCACTAGGCCCAAGAATCAACAACTTATGCTACACAGTAGAATAAAAAAGGCAACAACACTTATACTCAAATTACACAGCTGCTAGATGGTTGGAGACTTCCTGAGCACTCACAATAATAACTGTACAGGGGAGGACAGAGATGTGAACAAAATGAGGAGTAGATCTAAGTGGCAATAATGCAGAGACTGAGCTCATTATATAGGGGCCAGCAGAGCTTGATACAACTTGTAAGAAGGACACGCAAATGAAGCCATAGGGGACAAAGAGCTGACAATCCTACTCTGAACAACAGAAAGAACGACTTACTCTACCTTAACGGCAGAAGGGGGGACTGAGGCAGGACACGCTCGTGATCAAACATGCAGCATACTGTGCGTTAAAATTACACAAAGGATGATGAAATCATAGGCTATGTAACAATATATATATATATATATATATATATATATATATATATATATATAGATAGATAGATAGATAGATAGGTAGATAGATAGATAGATAGACAGCTAGATAGATAGATAGGATAATAGGTAACCTACAATGCTAAGACAGAAAATATAAAGATAAAAAAAATATATAAAAACAGTGAAATCTACACAACTAAATAAAAAGTTATATAAGCATGCACTAAGACTTAAGAAAAAATAACCCTTAGGTAAAATATAATAGAATAATAATAATAAAATGATATATATGATTGTACTTAAGAATTATCAAAAACTAAAAATCTAAAATATGAGCAATACTAAAAGTGGAACTAAAAAGAATTATATAAAATGATTAATATTTATCATGGCAGTGATTGTAGCGTATGCACTGTGTGAGGAAAGGAGTGAAAGATAGAAAGACAGGTTTTGGGATGAGGTGGGTGAAGTAGTGGGAGAAATGCCCAGGAGCTATAAAGTGATCGTGATGGGGGATATGAACAGAGGAGTAGGTCCTGAGGATGACATAATGGGTTGTTGTGGAGTAACAGGAGAAAATGATAATGGGAATCGACTAAAAGATATGTGTCAGGAGAGGAGGTTGTGCATTTGTAAGTAGTATTTCAAACACAAAGATGCACATAAATTAACATGGTTTAGAGGAAACGGGGATCGTGTTGAAAGAAGCCTGATTGATTATGTGCTCGTAGAGAGGTCGATGATGGGAATGGTTGCTGATACGAGGGCTGTGAGAGAACGATGTGGAGGTCTGTCAGATCATATGATCGTAGTATGCAAGATCAAGCTGAGAGGAGTAAGGTGGATCAAGAGAGAGAAGAGCAGTCAGGGAGAAAGACTGAAAGTTGAGAAGCTGAGGATCAAAGAAATGGCAGATGATTACAGGACCAAAGTAGAGGACGAGTTAGAATCAGTGAACTGGAATTAATTGGATCTGTGCAGCCTGTAGAATGCATATAGGGATTGCTTAGTTAGGAATGGTAAATTGGTGTGTGGTGTGGCAAGAGTATCAACAAAAAAGAAGCGTACGGCATGGTGGGATGAGGAGGTTAAGAGAGATGTGGAGGTAAAGAGGAAGAAGTGCCTAAAGTGGTTTCAGGATAGGCGTTCAGTTGAAATAAGAACTGAGTATATCGAGAGCAAGAAGCACGTAAAGAGACGAGTGAAGAGGAAAAAGAAGGAGGTAAATGATGATCTGGGGAGAAAAATGAATGCAAACTACACTGAAAATAGGAAGTTATTCTGGAAAGAGATGCAGAAATGTAGAAGTGAAAGCGGAAAGAAGTGTGATGGTGTGAAGAATGCAGATGGTAGGTTACTAACCCACGGAGATGAAGTAAGGACCAGACGGAAAGAATATTTTGAAAGCCTGATGAATGGGACTAGAGAAAGCAGAACGGCTGTCAACATGATTGGTTTGGGGTGTGTGCTGAGAAGGAAGGCAGTACCAGGAAACGTGACACTCGCGCACGTGAAGAGCGCCGTGAAACGGCTGAAAAATGGGAAAGCAGCTGGGGTTGATGAGTTGTATGCACAGATGCTTAAATGCAGCGAAAAGAGTGGAATGAAGTGCTTGTTGGAGACATGTAAAAAGGCATGGATGAGTGAAACTGCCTGCAGAGTGGAAAAGGCTGTGATTGTACCCCAGTACAAAAATAAAGATGAGCGAAGTGAGTGCAAGAATTATCGTGGCATAAGTTTACTGAGTGTGGTAGGGAAGGTGTATGGAAGAATTATTATAGAGAAAGTAAGAGAGATATCAGAAGTCCTAGTGAGTGATGAACAGGGTGGCTCTAGGAGTGGCAGAAGATGTGTGGATCAAGTATTTGCAGTGAGACAGATAGCAGAGAAGGCTTGTGAGAAGGACCATAAGGTGTTTATGGCATTCATGGATCTGGAAAAAGCATACAACAAGGTAGACAGAGAGGGATTGTGGAAAGTTTTGCGCATGTATGGTGTAGGTGGTAAGCTGCTAGGTGCTGTCAAGAGTTTTTATGATGGAAGTGAAGCCAGTGTAAGGGTTAATGGGCATCTAAGTGAATGGTTTACGATTGGCGTGGGCGTGCGACAAGGTTGTGTGATGTCCCCATGGTTGTTCAATATAAAAATGGATGGGGTGATGAGAGAAGTAAAAACACGAGTAATGGAGGGAGGGATGGCATTGATAATGAATGGTGATAGATGGAATATCAAAAATTTGTTGTATGCTGATGATGCTTGCATGTACCAGACAAGAACTTGGTAGGCTAGTGCAGAGTTTTGCTGATGTCTGTGAGCGTCGTGCTTTGAGAGTAAATGTAGAGAAAAGCAAAGTGATGGTTACTGAGAGAGAAGGTGACTCCCAGTGTGATGTCACAGTGAATGGAGAGAGACTGGAATTGGTGAGAGAGTTCAAATACCTGGGTACAGTGATAGAAAAGAGAGGAAAATGTGCAAAAGAAGTTGAAAGTAGAGTGACACAAGGAAGAAAAGTAGCTGGTGCAATGAAGGCCCTGATAAGAAACAGAGGCTTGAGTGTTGCAGCTGAACGAGGTTTACATAAGGGAGTGTTTGTGCCAACTTTAACATATGGGTGTGAGACTATGGTGTGGCATGAAAATGAAAAGTCAGGAATAAGAGCAGTGGAGATGGGACTGCTGAGGAATGTATGTGGAGTACAGAGGGTGCACTGGATACGAAATAATGTGATTCGTGAAAGGTGTGGAGTAAGGAAGTCGGTGGACACCAGAATCGAAGAGAGTGTCCTGAGATAGTATGGTCATGTGGAAAGAATGGATAACAATAAAGTGGCGAAAAAGGTATACCTGAGTGAATTTGAAGGAGGGCGGAGGCGAGGTAGGCCAAGGAGAAGGTGGAGAGATATGGTGGATGAGTGTTTGAGGAAGAGAGGTTTGGAAGTCGGTGAGGTTAAGGAACTGACAAGAGATCGAGGTGGCTGGATGAATATTGTGAGAAGTGCATGATCAGGGATTTTGGCATCCCTTGTGAGCATGGCAGTGTCCGGATTGACTCAATCGGATACGTTTGTGTGAAGCTGCAGAATGTAGTGAATGTTTTTTGACGTATCGGGTAGAACCAGGATTCTGGGGGCTTGAATGGTGAGTGAATGATAGTGTGGCCTATTTGGATTGGGCAAGTTTGTGTTTTCTGGACATTGCTACTCCTCACCCTGCCCTTGGGTGGCAAAGAATGTCCGGATGATGATGATCATCATCATGGTTATGATATATATATATATATATATATATATATATATATATATATATATATATATATATATATATATATATATATATATGTGTGTGTGTGTGTGTGTCTGGGCAAAAAACCATGATGGAATCATGCTAATAACCATTAAACATGCAAGAATTGCATCTGTTCTCATGCCTTTGCATCCAGTCAATCCGAGATCTCAGAATGTCCAGGTCTTCATGAATAGTATTAACATTATATACATCACCACAGTGGATAAAGGTAAAAATACACCAAGATATTTAAATTTTGCAAACCTTTAATAACATACGTAAACATAATATACACTGCCAGGATTCTTTACTTTATTAAAACCGATAATTACACCTTCACTATACCAATACCTTTAAGTTCCAATGCAACGACTCATCCTGTGTAAAAATATTAGGTAGTTAAAAATACTGAAAAAAAAACTTCATTTATTTTTGCATGACATACTGTTGTGACATTTTGAATTACATAATAATTTACGTTTCTTGCACTGGCATACGTTGGTTGCACAATGTTTTGTACAATAACATCTAAAGAAACCTTGACCTGTTCGTACACTTGACAAAGCAGCTGCACTTCTTAACAATAAATCTTTGCCTTCAGGGACATCAGTCAAGGTCAAGAATGACTGCTTACAGGTATCAAATTCAGACCGACTGTACAAATTCATGAGAACACTGTCTTTAGTTCCTAATTTATACATTCCATCCTCACTTCTACTTATAACAACTGCAATAATATTTCGAAGATTTCCTTTTCCCCTGTCAACTTCTGGGATTGGTACTGTTACATTTTACCCAATATCTGATGCGGGTGAGAGGCATCAGATACTGTTTTCATTCTTTTTGCCTGCTTCTCCAAACTACTGCCTGCTACTTGCCAAAGATGAGATATTCGTGCTTCAGTATTACAGGTAGGACACAACTTCTGTACCGAAGCCATTCTCGTGACTCTCGATTTCTATCCCACATATTACATGAATATTAAACCCATAATTTGCACAGGAATGAGCTCCACTTGTCTCTTTATCACACATACAACACGAGATTACTTCAAATTTACTGTCAGATATTATGTTTATGTTAAACTCGCCTGTACTCTGCAGATCATCAATAGTTCATCTTGCGGTTTTCTTATGCGTGTTTGGAATGATCTTCTCTAGATCCTTCTCACTGTGTAAGTTTTTACCTAATTCTAAAGGCACTGTTCTTCATAAGTTGAACAAAACGTATACTAGATTAAGTATGTTGTAGTGTGATGCTGTGCTTTTGTCCCACTTCAGCATGGTTTGTAAAAACTTCTCCTTCCATCCAGTTTCTGTTCCCGGTTCAGCAGGGTGGTCAGGTGAGCTGGAGGTTGCCATTTTGTTCAGTATCTCGGCACTGGAGTCAGGAGCATAATGTTATCCTCCTGACAGCTCACGATCAACTAACTGACGGTGAACAAGCCACCACACACAGTAACCACGGTGACTGAGTGACAGTCGGCCAACCATATGACTAAACCATATGAACCAAACATGACCCGACTGTTACTACTGTTAAGGACAGTTGCGCTGGTCGTCAAGTACCTTATAGGCATGAAACTTGTTTTCACACTACACCGAAGTTGATTAAATATGCGATCAAGATACCGCTAATCTTATCATGTGGATAATATAAACATTATTTATAGCACCTAGTTTTCACTGAGGTGTCTGGCAGGTAAATACCAGAACACCTAGATCTCTCAGACAGACCAGTTGTTGAAACCAGTTTTCACTGAAGTGTTTAGATAAAACAAGGCATTAAATCACTCCAGCCCTTCATTTCGTGTTTTACCCAGCCTCCTGTGGTGTAACTAGTTCTGCCTATGTAATACCAGTTAAGTACAACAAATGTGACTTCTGGTTCTTACTACTTTAAACCAGTTCTGACTAATTTAGGATTTTAACTGCAACATATATATATATATATATATATATATATATATATATATATATATATATATATATATATATATATATATATATATATATATATATATATATATATATATATATCATCATCATCCGTTTGAGTATCCACTGCACGACCGGCCTATCCCAGCCGAAGTCGGGACGACACTGCCAATGTATTTCTACCAAGTGCTTAAGCTGTTTGGTAGAGATTGTATGTTGGGGGAGAAGTGCTTGTAAGTGTAATTGTAGTTTTGGAGTGGCTTTGGATGTGTGTGTGTGTAGTCTGTGAACCAAGTGTAATCGGCCAGTGCAAGCCTACTGGGTGCAAGCATACTTTACAGTATGCGACAATAGTTCAACTACAGCACCCTTTGTGTCCGCCAATGCAGTACGTGGCCGGGTGAACACTCCCAAAGTTTATTACCCTGGCGGGCGCGAACCCTGGTTCACCCGTGTATGAAATGCACACTACCACT
This sequence comes from Coenobita brevimanus, assembly GCF_032717465.1. NCBI lineage: Eukaryota > Metazoa > Arthropoda > Malacostraca > Decapoda > Coenobitidae > Coenobita > Coenobita brevimanus. The sequence goes on from NW_027644518.1 coordinate 28,222, forward strand.
GAACCACAGAGGCTCCATATATATATATATATATATATATATATATATATATATATATATATATATATATATATATATATATAGTTACGGAACAGAGAAAGATAAGGAACACTTTAAGTGAGAATACTAAAAATCACTACTGTCCCGTAAAGTTCCAGGTTCAAAATAAAAGAGTTAGGTAAAATTACAAGTTAAAGTTTAATGCTCAAACTAACAACAAAACATTCAGGACTCATAAGGATAATGTAATGGCAAAAAACAGGTTAAATATATGGTTAACTGCAATAGCCTCTATTAACACGAAATTAGCAAGTGTAAATTTATCTAAGTCAGCCCTGTTAAAAATGAGATACCAGATAATACTCAGTGAATGCAAGATATATTATTACAGATACAAAATATTATAAAAAATGACTGACAAAAACACATGAATCACAAAAACCTCACTAGGCCCAAGAATCAACAACTTATGCTACACAGTAGAAGAAAAAATGCAACAACACTTATACTCAAATTACACAGCTGCTAGATGGTTGGAGACTTCCTGAGCACTCACAATAATAACTGTACAGGGGAGGACAGAGATGTGAACAAAATGAGGAGTAGATCTAAGTGGCAATAATGCAGAGACTGAGCTCATTATATAGGGGCCAGCAGAGCTTGATACAACTTGTAAGAAGGACGCGCAAATGAAGCCATAGGGGTCAAAGAGCTGACAATCCTACTCTGAACAACAGAAAGGACGACTTACTCTACTATAACGGTAGAAGGGGGGACTGAGGCAGGACACGCTCGTGATCAAACATGCAGCATACTGTGCGTTAAAATTACACAAAGGATGATGAAATCATAGGCTATGTAACACCTCCCCACAAAGAAAAAGAAACTTACAAAGGAAATTTCTTATTACTCTAAAACAATCTGTCTAAAGTCTAGATAAGCAATCTGCAATAACATTTTCTTTCCCCTTGACATGTTGTATGTCTAATGAATACTCCTGAAGAAGTAGACTCCATCTTGTCAATCTCTGATTTTTTATCTTTAAACTTACTAAGGAATTTCAGTGGGTTATGATCCTTATAAATGACTATGGGGTCAAAACCAGAACACAAATAAAATGAAAAATGCTGTAAACCCAAAATCAAGGCCAAAAGCTCTTTCTCAATAGTTGAATAGTTCTTTTGAGGTGGAGTGAACTTCTTACTGTAATAAGATACAGGGTGTTCAATACCCTGATCATCCTCTTGCAGCAAAACAGCCCCAGCTCCTGTATCACTTGCGTCAACAGCCATCTTAAAAGGCTTAGCAAAATTTGGAGTAGCGAGCACTGGCTGACTTAATAGGATAGCTTTAAGTTTGCTGAAAGAGTATTCACAGTTATCGGTCCAGACAAATTTAACTCCCTTTTTCAGTAGGTCTGTAAGTGGTGATACAAGAATTGAAAAGTTAAGAACAAATCTCCTGTAATAACCTACCATTCTCAAAAATCTTTGTAGCTCTTTCCTACTTTTAGGTCTGGGAAGATCACTTATAACCTGAACCTTAGCTCCTGGTGGTGCAACATGTTCATCACCAATTACGTACCCAAGGTACTGAACTTTAGCTTGACCAAACTCACACTTTGATAAATTAGCTACAAGATTAGCCTGAACCAAACGCTCAAGAAATTTACTGACATGGCATAGGTGATCTTTCCAGTTGTCACTAAAGATTAATACATCATCAATATAAACAACACACCCTGCCAAAGCCTCTGTTACAACATTCATGAGCTTCTGAAATGTGGCTGGTGCATTCTTCATACCATATGGCATTACAGAACATGCAAAAGTCTTTCCTAGTGTTACAAAACATGAGATCTTCCTAGCACGTTCAGTCATAGGTACTTGCCAGTATCCCTTTAACAAATCAAACTTACTTATGTACCTAGCCTTTCCGATCTTGTCTATGCAATCTTCCACGCGAGGGAGAGGGTAAGTGTCTGTTTTGGTTATCTGATTAACACGTCTGTAGTCGATGCAAAGCCGCTGTGACCCACCTGGCTTAGGGACTAGAGTGACAGGAGAACTCCACTCGCTCTGACAGGGCTCAATCATCTTGTGGTCCAACAGGTAGCCAAGCTCCTTCTCGATGAGAGGAACTTTCACTGGGTTCACACGGTAAGGAGGCAGTTTAATTGGCTTTGCGTCTCCAACATCGACATCATGCATCAACACAGTAGTTCTTCCTGGAGTGGCACGGAACACTTGCGGGTACTCCTGCAGTAATGCCAAAAACTCCTGCCTTTCCTCGGGAGGTAGATAAGAAAGCTTAGTCTGGAGATCATTCATGATATCAGGATTCTTCCCCAGACTATCACTCAGGCTCATGCTGCATGGGAGTACTTCACTTGCAGACTCGGGTGGAACAGCTACAGTGCAGACTGGGTTATTTTCGTCCCGCCTGTGATATAACTTCAGCATGTTGATGTGACAAAGTTGCTTGTTCTTTCTATGATCTGGTGTGGCGATGACATAGTTGACATCACTGAGTTTCTTCTCCACGAAATAAGGACCACTAAACTTGGCTTGAAGAGGTTGCCAATGCACCGGTAGCAGAATCAAAACCTGATCTCCTGGCTGAAAGTGGCGTAACCTGGACTTCTTATCATACCAAGTCTTCATCTTCTCCTGAGCAGCTCCTAAATTCTCTCTCGCCAGCTGTAAAGCAGTGGACAGCCGTTCTTTGAACTTCATCACATACTCCAGCAGGTTGACGTCATCTTCCTCCGACAGCCAGCATTCCTTGAGTAGCTTAAGGGGTCCCCTTACTTCATGGCCAAACAGTAGTTCAAAGGGTGAGAAGCCCAGTGATTCATTTGGAGATTCTCTTGCGGCAAATACAACGAATGGAAGACCTTTATCCCAGTCTTTCTGATGTTCCAAACAGTATTTCTTGAGCATCAATTTGAGTGTTTGATGATATCTCTCCAACGCTCCTTGGGTCTGGGGATGGTAAGCTGAAGACGTGATCTGGGTGATGCCCAACTCTTTCAGAGACTGCTTGAAAACATTTGACATGAAATTACTTCCCCGGTCGGACTGTACCTCCTTGGGCAGACCAAACTTTGTGAAGAACCCTAGCATTTCCTTAACCACGTTCTTTGCTGAGATATTTCTAAGTGGAATGGCTTCAGGATAAAGAGTAGCCATATCAATCAGGGTCAACACATAAGAAAATCCTGAAGAAGTTTTAGGAAGAGGGCCCACAATATCCACCAACACACGGGTGAATGGCGCCTCAAAAGAGGGAATGAGAACTAGAGGTGCAACCTTTTTGGTCTGATTACACTTCCCCACAACTTGACAGGTGTGACAAGACTTACAATACCAGGAAACATCTCTGAAGATACCTGGCCAGTAGAAGTGTTTCAAAATGCGTGCCACAGTCTTCCTCACTCCAAGGTGTCCTGCCAAACCGGAATTATGAGCCACTCTAATGATATCCTGCCTACAAACACGAGGGATGACAACTTGATGTACAACCTCCCATTCACAGTCGGCTGATGCTGTTGGGGGTCTCCACTTCCTCATAAGTACTCCTGACTTTACATAATAACAAGTAGAAGCACCAGCTGACTCTTCCTCACTGCAAGCAGAGTTAGCTAGACCATTCATCTCAGGGTCAGCAACCTGCAACTCAATCAACTCTTGACGAGACAAATTATCAACACTACGGGATACTGCCTCATCTGGTGAGTGGTCCAAATTAGCAAGAAAAGTGTCAGCTAGGATAACATCATCATCATCATTATCCTCTAAGTCACCAGAAACTTTAGACTTAGCCCTAGTGACAGCACATGCAGGGAACACATCAGGGACATCACAATCCCGGGTCGCAGTCACTGGCTCACTAGACAACTGAGGAGCTGGACACACTTGACTTCCACCAATATCATTTCCAAGTAAGAAAGTTACACCTGACATTGGGAGTGTCTCAACCAACCCAACCATAACGGAACCATTAACAAAACCAGACTCTAAATTCACTCTGCACAGAGGGACAGAGAAGTAATTATTCCCTACACCTTGTAAAATTAGTTTCATCAGAGGAATTAACATTAGAGCCTAGAACACTGGTCAGCATAAGGGATTGGCAAGCACCTGTATCACGATATATTTTAACTGATTTCCTGTCATTACTGTCCAGAGGACTGACAAAACCATCAGACAGGAAATTAGCACATGAACTCTTGAGAGTGTCACCCACGTTACTGCTCAAAAGAGGAGCTTCATCATGAGGATTTAATTTACCCCTCAAAGAAGGTTCAGTTAACTCGGTTAAAGAGTTCTGGGAACTCTCAAGGGTGGACACTAGACCAATTGACAGAATATTTAAAGACTCCTTTTTGTTCACATCACGCTGTCTCCTGAAACATTTCTCCGTAGTATGACCAAGCTTACTACACTAAGTACATTTACTTTTCTGAAATCTAGAGGTGAAGCTGGTATTTACTTCCTGAGAAACATCATCTTTATTCTCTTTCCTGTTACCTGTACTCTGAGTAGAGGCAACGTACTTACTCTCAGCTTTCCCTTTTTCTTTAGAATATCTCTTGTGAGTGAGAACATATTCATCAGCTAAAACTGGAGCATCAGACAAATTATCTATTCTTTTCTCATCAAGATATAGGCTTACATCTTTATAAATACACCTCTTGAAGTCCTCCAGCAAAATCATCTGCTTAAATTTACCAAAATCAGAATCCACATTCTTAGAATTTAACCACTGCTCTAACAGATCTTCTTTGATTTTTGCATACTCAACATGGGATTGCTTATCTTGCTTATAAGTTGTCCTAAATTTTACTCTATAGGCTTCAGGAACAAGCTCATAGGCCTTAAGAATCAAGCTCTTAACTACATCATAATTATCAGATTGATCCTGAGGCAAAGATGCATAAGTTACTTGAGCTTTACCGGTGAGAACAGTTTGAAGGAGTACTGGGCAATACTCTTTGGGCCAATTGAAACCTGTAGCTACCCTCTCAAACAACTGAAAATACTTTGTTAAATCAGATTCATTAACCCGCGCCATTCCGAGGACGTACTTCCACGTCCTCACGTTTTGTCACAGCTAATCCCGAGGACGTACTTCAACGTCCTGCAATTGCAAGGTTCATAATTTCCACAATTTTCAATTTTCGCGAGTTATTTTTGGTACGTATACACGGGACACCTTCCTCAACAAGATGCCAGGCAGAGACAATGCCTTACCCAGCATGACCTCCTCCCCCCCCCTGCAGGCCCTTTTCTCAGTAATTCACCTGTTATCAGTAACCTGGCCAGTATAGCCATGTCATGCCACGGTACGAAATTCAGGGCCAGAGTGATTCCCCAATCAATGACAATGTGGAGGACAAACTTTACATAGCATTAGAGGAAGAAACAGTTAGAAATGATGATCAGGTAATGTGGCAAAAAAAGGTCAGGTATTAGTGAGTGAAACAATGCTTATAATGCCTATATAACTGCTTGAAAACCAATATACTCTTGTACTACATATAAATTCGTAACAGTAAATAAATAAATACCGTTTATGAGTGGTGTGAAATAGTTATCCTCCCATAGAACTCGTTTTCTTTGGTGCCAGCCTGATAGAAAACCCAGTAAGGTAAGGAGGCTCTCCTACCTGTAATGAGTATTTTAAACCTCAGGTGAGCGATTTCTCTATGAATTTTCGATGTTTCTCACCAAAAGCGAAAGTTTTAGCAAAAAAAAAAAAAAAGGGTCGAAAAATGGTCGGGATTGGGGGGTACCAGTGGTCAAAAAGTGGTCGGGACGGGGCGGGTTAAAAGGAGGGACAAGTTTAACATTTTTAGCCACATCAAAATCATCAGAGCTAGATGATCCAGTTCCACCTTGTTTCATGCGATACTCATGGTCTGCCTGAATCCTGGCAAGTTCAATTTGTGCCTGAGCCTGTACCTGTGCCTCTTGAATACAAGCATTTGCCTGAAATTCAGCCTCCTGAATATGAGCCTGAGACTCCGCCTCCTTAGCCTGAGACTCAGCCTCCTTAGCACGTGCTTGAAATTCAGCCTTCTTAACACGAGCCTCCTGCAGGGCTAGCTGTAACTTAGCTAATTCAATCTGCGTTTGCTCATTTGGAGGAGTTACATTAAACAAGCTTTTATTAATCATGCCAACAATTTGATCTTTAGAATGATGAGAGTGAACTGCAATTCCCAATTGTTGAGCAACAAGCTTAAGTTCATTCTTTGTTCTGTTTTCTACATCACACATTGTTTGCACATTTGACAAAAAATCTTTGGCTTCATCAAGCGTAGTAGTAGTAGACATCATGAATAAATCACGGTCACAAAATATCAAGCAATATCCTTATGATAATATCCTGAATATCCTGATAAGAGGTCGCCAAAATTATGTTACGGAACAGAGAAAGATAATGAACACTTTAAGTGAGAATACTAAAAATCACTACTGTCCCGTAAAGTTCCAGGTTCAGAACAAAAGAGTTAGGTAAAATTACAAGTTAAAGTTTAATGCTCAAACTAACAACAAAACATTCAGGATTCATAAGGATAATGTAATGGCAAAAAACAGGTTAAATATATGGTTAACTGCAATAGCCTCTATTAACACGAAATTAGCAAGTGTAAATTTATCTAAGTCAGCCCTGGTAAAATGAGATACCAGATAATACTCAGTGAATGCAAGATATATTATTACAGATACAAAATAT
>NW_027644519.1:0-4995 GCF_032717465.1 Coenobita brevimanus
GACAGAGGTCCGACCTAAATATGTAAACAAAGAACTTGTGTTCGGTGTTATCATTCGGTTTGATACCATAAAATGTGATCCCATTGCCGGGGTTATCTTTATTTAAGGCATATTTTGTTTTGATGGGTACACAGTGTTTACTAACCCAATTTCGTGTTCTCTAGTAGGATGGAGATGACGAGAGGGGAATAGCTTATTTTCAAATGAATGGTTTTGGTAATGAGGGAATACATCCCAGTACCAGAGCTGCTCAGAAACACATAAGTATCAGACATCTCCATTGTGCTTCACGCCTTAGCATAACTCCAGACCTAAACATAGAGTGGTATAAATATATATACTGCTCCAGTTTTTTCCTTTTTTATTGGGATGGGTGCAATGAGTTAATCCCACTACCCATGTTCTTCTTCTTTTTCCATTCCTGAGGATCGGAATCACCATCATCACTGCACTCCAGCTGCCGTTTCTTGCCGTCCTCCGTTTCTTTTTTGCCTTCAATATCCTACTCTTCCATTCTCTAGGTGGGCTTAGCAACTTCCATTGGTTGACCGGACGTTTCCTCTTCTTCTTCCTCTTCCTCTTCTTCCTCTTCTTCGTTTTCGTCTTCCTCTTCCTCTTCACTTGCGGGACCGGGGAGGGGGGGGGAGGGAATCCGTGGCTGTACACAGTTCATCTTCATCACTTTCTGTATCCCCAGCAGTGGCTTCCTTCATGACTTTCAGATACTGCACATACAGATGCACATCCGGGAGGAAGTTTTCCGAAGGGGAAGTTAACACCACTTCTTTTCCATCCTGATGCACATCTTCAGCGACTCTGTGAATCAGCAGAAGATAGTGTTCTGCAAAATCTTGTTTCCTGCAGTGTTTCTTCATACAACTACCACTATTCATGGAAAACACCACTGTTTGCAGATCATTCTTCCTGGACTTGAGAAAACAAGTCAGTCGCCCCAGGGCCTCAGCAAAATACCGTTGGCGGTTCTCTCAAGTATCGCTCTTCAGTCCCTCAACATAATCTGCATTGTTTGAGTGGCGGATGTAATACTTGGACATTTTGTTGTCTTCTATGAGGTATCCAGTGGCGTACTGCACCACAGTTCCAGCAAACCAGGGATCCTCGCCGATGTTTTTGACAAGGCAAAAACTCTCTGGTTTGATGCAGCGTTCTCTGGTATAACGATTTATGTTGTACAGATGTTGCCGGCTTTTTAAGAAGTTGAGCTGAGGGTATTTCTTTTCCTGCTCCTTCACATAGCTGAAGGCATCGCAGGCAGTAGAATCTAACCCCACAATAAGACAGCAAGTCTTCTTCCTATAATCTTCATCCACGAGGTGACCAGGGGCTCTTAATTTGAGAGGATGAGTGTCCATGGTGAGATGTCATGCAGCCAACGGGTTTGGTGGGTACTATTATCCCCAGTGCATTCCAGGGTGGGGTTGGAGGAGGGGTTTGGGGAGGGGCTGGCGGTTAACAATAAGTCACCCGACTGCTGCCTAATGACATTCGACCCCTGCCCTTACTCAGCTTTGCTTTTAAGCTTGCTTTTTTCAAAAACTTTGGGGGAATGTTGGTGGTATCTAGTAACATGTTCAGGCCTGGGATATCAAAGCGAAGGGTGTGATGGGAGGATTTGGATATACCCAGCACAGATATTATATCAAGGATATTTTCCCCTGTTGGTGGCGAGAATAAATTTCCAGAGGTGTCCCATTCCACCCCTGGTGCATTTTCAAACATAGAGAGAAGAGAATCAGTGTAATCTCGATGACTTGGGGAAGTGTATAGGTGGATTAAGTGCTGGAGGGGGAGTTTCCCGACCTTTGCTTTTTTTTTTTTTTTTTTTTTTTTTTTTAGGGAGGGAGAGATGGGGATGTGGGGTGAAGAGCGTTCATGGGGATGGGCTAATGTCGAATTTTTTTTTTGTTCATCGATAAGAAACTTCTGGCCTGGGGCCTTGGTATCAAAAGATATTCTTTCATCATCACGTTACTAACCCACTGATCAGGAAAGCAGCCAGGGGCAATAGCATGCTTAAAATTGCTCCTCCCTTTGGTTTCAAATGGACGTGTTTCTTGGATTTAACCCCCGTTCTTTTACACACTACTGCCTTCAGCTCCTTTCCGATTTTCTTGACTTTTTTTCACAATCCGCAGATCTCAGGTGAGATTTCCTCTCACAAAAGTTGCTGAACAGCTCAGAAATGGTATCGATATGCGGTTTGGACAGACGGGCTGTGAATTTCACTCTTAGCCGGGGTTTCAGGCACTGAAGGAATAGTATAATCTCACTATACCTCTTAAGGAGGGGAGAGGGGGCATGTTACATACATTAATATGAAGATCTTTGGCTGCAATCCACGAATTTTTGGATTTGGGATACCCGCCCCAAGTGACCAGATATTCTTTTTTTCCTTTCTGGGTACATGATCGGATGACCCTCACTGGGAATGTGTCTGGTATAGATACGGGTACTAATATTTCCCTATATAATACCCCGCATATGGGTTCATTCTTTAAATCTTTTAACCGGTACATGTGTAAATTCCTCCGATGCACAACTTTATTTATAATTAAGACCTTTTCAGTGTTTTACACGTGATATCCCCTGTTAAATTTGGACGAGTGGTCAGCTCCTGCAATACGCACTGCATGGCCCGGGGTTAGCAGTAAAGTGGTTGGGGAGCATTGGATCTCAGAATTTAAACATTTTCCTGAACTGATGCCTGAATGAATGAGCGCCTTTCATTGAATGCACTTACTTAGGTGTCTGACCAGATGTTAGTCCTTTATGGGGGGTATTATTATACCCTTCCACCAACTCATGTAGTGCGGTGATATACTTTCGTGTGTTAATCGCCGTTAAATATTGATATATTTTACTTTTCAGAGTTCGTATGAAGTGCTTGGCCAGTGAGGTTTTCATTTCTTGAGATGATATGCTGCATACCCGAATGCCCTTAGGTACTAGGTACTTCCACAGGTGTGCAATGGTGAATTCGGTGCCTCTATTGCAGAAAAGGCAACTGTCTTCTTTAAAATCCTTGCTCTCCAGAACCTGTTTAAAAGCTCCGGTGACCGAATGACTATATTTATTCTTTAAGGGCAGAACTTTAGCAAACTGGGTAAATAGTGGATGCAGACTAACAGGTATCAAGTGCCTTTATTAAACATTGCCAACCAACTCATGTCACACAAATTGCACGCTAGGATAACTTAAGGTTGTGGGGCCAGTACTTGGGGAAGGTGGTGGCTCAAGCAGTAGAGAGGTGGCCTGCAGTCCTAACGGACCCAGGTTCAAATCCATGCTAGGGCAGGGAACAATTTAAGGATTTGAATTTCATTAAATCAGGCTTTACTGATCTACCAGAAGACCCGCCGACATGTCGTAAAAATTCCCCGCTAATACCAGTACACCAGTCCTGTATGACACAGTCCTAGCATGTATTCAATATGAACGATGGGTGTTAGTGCCGAAGTGGTGACATGGAGAGGTGTATGGTATGTAGGAGGACTGCTGGGCCTTGATAGCAGGCTGTGAAGCCTATGCCCAGAGTCGGGCACATAAAAAAAAAAAAAAAAACTGAGATGAGGAAACTTTTTTCTGGTTAAGTGATGGTGGGTATAGGTTCTACTTCCCTCTAAGAATTTTTTTTACCATTTACATCCTGATGCTCGGCTTCAAGCGTTTAGCAACTCAGTAAAATTTCTATGCCCCTCCATATGCCGAAGGTTCATCAGCATCTTCGTATAGTCCTTTCAGCATCGCGTTTCTGGTTTCCATTGGTAAACAATTTCGGGATCCAGTCCAACAACTCAGGATCTGAAGATTTAATAATCGGGTGTGCTGGGGGCAACATCTAAGAGCAAATATCTATAGCTCTCCTTAGTTGTTTTCTTATAATTGTCCACCATCTGCCTTGAGCCCGCCTTCCCAAACAGTTGTCTCAATAAAGTTTCAATCTGGTTCAAATCACCCATATTGTGAAGAACAAAGTCACTTGCATTTAAACTTATATCCATAGAGTACTTCCCACACCCAAAATGATTCAGGGTTATGATGATAACACTGATATTGTTGTGTCTTCCCCTTTTATAAGATTTCATGACAGGCTTATCTTCCAAAGAAACAAAGAATAAATCATCAAGGACATATAGAATCCCCCTTTCATCTTCCAATCCACAGACCTCCTCAAAAATATTAATTATGTTTCTATGCAATTCGAGTTTAGGGAATATTTCGGTATTAGATTGCAAAGGGTGGCTATCATCTCCTGAAATGATGATTTTATAAAATTTACACTAGTATTTACATACATTCTCCATACTAATCACATGACTCACCTGCCTACTTACCTACCTACCTACCTACCTGCCTGCCTGCCTGCCTGCATGCCTGCCTGCTAGCCCACCTGCTTACCTGCCCTGACTCTGATCAACCGAACTGCCTTGAAAACGAGGGGGGAAGAGGATTTTATGTACTGCCTCCTCCCCCACCTGACTGTGGTGATGGTGGTGGTGGCCTGCCTGGTAACCATCTGTATCACTGCACCCTCTCATTTCACAGTGTTTCCCCTCTGGGGGGAAGTGCTGGGTGCTGTGGTGGTGTTGGTGGTGGTGGGGTGGGTTCGGGGTGCTGGGGGGTATACTGGGGTGACCACATGCCAGCGAGTGCGAAGGATTAATATAATAACGATTGTCATCAAGCAAAGACAGGCTCCACTTTCATATGGCTGTTGTGCAAACCTGTCCATTAATGTTTTTGATGCTGTAAACATTACAGTACTCTGTATCTACAACTCCTCGCAGGGATTCCCGATGTTTCTTGTGCGTCAGTCTTCTGATGTGATGCTGAGGGAGGCATTTGCTGCATTTAAAGGAAGACTTATTACAGTACTCTGTATCTACAACTCCTTGCAGGGATTCCCGATGTTTCTCGTGTGTCAGTCTTCTGATGTGATGCTGAGGGAAGTCTTTGCTGTATTTAACCCGTCAC
>NW_027644520.1:0-4995 GCF_032717465.1 Coenobita brevimanus
CACGAGGTGACCAGGGGCTCTTAATTTGAGAGGATGAGTGTCCATGGTGAGGTGTCATGCAGCCAACGGGTTTGGTGGGTACTATTATCCCCAGTGCATTCCAGGGTGGGGTTGGAGGAGGGGTTTGGGGAGGGGCTGGCGGTTAACAATAAGTCACCCGACTGCTGCCTAATGACATTCGACCCCTGCCCTTACTCAGCTTTGCTTTTAAGCTTGCTTTTTTCAAAAACTTTGGGGGAATGTTGGTGGTATCTAGTAACATGTTCAGGCCTGGGATATCAAAGCGAAGGGTGTGATGGGAGGATTTGGATATACCCAGCACAGATATTATATCAAGGATATTTTCCCCTGTTGGTGGCGAGAATAAATTTCCAGAGGTGTCCCATTCCACCCCTGGTGCATTTTCAAACATAGAGAGAAGAGAATCAGTGTAATCTCGATGACTTGGGGAAGTGTATAGGTGGATTAAGTGCTGGAGGGGGTTTCCCGACCTTTGCTTTTTTTTTTTTTTTTTTTTTTTTTTTTTTTTGGGAGGAGAGATGGGGATGTGGGGTGAAGAGCGTTCATGGGGATGGGCTAATGTCGAATTTTTTTTTTGTTCATCGATAAGAAACTTCTGGCCTGGGGCCTTGGTATCAAAAGATATTCTTTCATCATCACGTTACTAACCCACTGATCAGGAAAGCAGCCAGGGGCAATAGCATGCTTAAAATTGCTCCTCCCTTTGGTTTCAAATGGACGTGTTTCTTGGATTTAACCCCCGTTCTTTTACACACTACTGCCTTCAGCTCCTTTCCGATTTTCTTGACTTTTTTTCACAATCCGCAGATCTCAGGTGAGATTTCCTCTCACAAAAGTTGCTGAACAGCTCAGAAATGGTATCGATATGCGGTTTGGACAGACGGGCTGTGAATTTCACTCTTAGCCGGGGTTTCAGGCACTGAAGGAATAGTATAATCTCACTATACCTCTTAAGGAGGGGAGAGGGGGGCATGTTACATACATTAATATGAAGATCTTTGGCTGCAATCCACGAATTTTTGGATTTGGGATACCCGCCCCAAGTGACCAGATATTCTTTTTTTCCTTTCTGGGTACATGATCGGATGACCCTCACTGGGAATGTGTCTGGTATAGATACGGGTACTAATATTTCCCTATATAATACCCCGCATATGGGTTCATTCTTTAAATCTTTCAACCGGTACATGTGTAAATTCCTCCGATGCACAACTTTATTTATAATGAAGACCTTTTCAGTGTTTTACACGTGATATCCCCTGTTAAATTTGGACGAGTGGTCAGCTCCTGCAATACGCACTGCATGGCCCGGGGTTAGCAGTAAAGTGGTTGGGGGAGCATTGGATCTCAGAATTTAAACATTTTCCTGAACTGATGCCTGAATGAATGAGCGCCTTTCATTGAATGCACTTACTTAGGTGTCTGACCAGATGTTAGTCCTTTATGGGGGGTATTATTATACCCTTCCACCAACTCATGTAGTGCGGTGATATACTTTCGTGTGTTAATCGCCGTTAAATATTGATATATTTTACTTTTCAGAGTTCGTATGAAGAGCTTGGCCAGTGAGGTTTTCATTTCTTGAGATGATATGCTGCATACCCGAATGCCCTTAGGTACTAGGTACTTCCGCAGGTGTGCAATGGTGAATTCGGTGCCTCTATTGCAGAAAAGGCAACTGTCTTCTTTAAAATCCTTGCTCTCCAGAACCTGTTTAAAAGCTCCGGTGACCGAATGACTATATTTATTCTTTAAGGGCAGAACTTTAGCAAACTGGGTAAATAGTGGATGCAGACTAACAGGTATCAAGTGCCTTTATTAAACATTGCCAACCAACTCATGTCACACAAATTGCACGCTAGGATAACTTAAGGTTGTGGGGCCAGTACTTGGGGAAGGTGGTGGCTCAAGCAGTAGAGAGGTGGCCTGCAGTCCTAACGGACCCAGGTTCAAACCCATGCTAGGGCAGGGAACAATTTAAGGATTTGAATTTCATTAAATCAGGCTTTACTGATCTACCAGAAGACCCGCCGACATGTCCTAAAAATTCCCCCCTAATACCAGTACACCAGTCCTGTATGACACAGTCCTAGCATGTATTCAATATGAACGATGGGTGTTAGTGCCGAAGTGGTGACATGGAGAGGTGTATGGTATGTAGGAGGACTGCTGGGCCTTGATAGCAGGCTGTGAAGCCTATGCCCAGAGTCGGGCACATAAAAAAAAAAAAAAAAACTGAGATGAGGAAACTTTTTTCTGGTTAAGTGATGGTGGGTATAGGTTCTACTTCCCTCTAAGAATTTTTTTTACCATTTACATCCTGATGCTCGGCTTCAAGCGTTTAGCAACTCAGTAAAATTTCTATGCCCCTCCATATGCCGAAGGTTCATCAGCATCTTCGTATAGTCCTTTCAGCATCGCGTTTCTGGTTTCCATTGGTAAACAATTTCGGGATCCAGTCCAACAACTCAGGATCTGAAGATTTAATAATCGGGTGTGCTGGGGGCAACATCTAAGAGCAAATATCTATAGCTCTCCTTAGTTGTTTTCTTATAATTGTCCACCATCTGCCTTGAGCCCGCCTTCCCAAACAGCTGTCTCCATAAAGTTTCAATCTGGTTCAAATCACCCATATTGTGAAGAACAAAGTCACTTGCATTTAAACTTATATCCATAGAGTACTTCCCACACCCAAAATGATTCAGGGTTATGATGATAACACTGATATTGTTGTGTCTTCCCCTTTTATAAGATTTCATGACAGGCTTATCTTCCAAAGAAACAAAGAATAAATCATCAAGGACGTATAGAATCCCCCTTTCATCTTCCAATCCACAGACCTCCTCAAAAATATTAATTATGTTTCTATGCAATTCGAGTTTAGGGAATATTTCGGTATTAGATTGCAAAGGGTGGCTATCATCTCCTGAAATGATGATTTTATAAAATTTACACTAGTATTTACATACATTCTCCATACTAATCACATGACTCACCTGCCTACTTACCTACCTACCTACCTACCTGCCTGCCTGCCTGCCTGCATGCCTGCCTGCTAGCCCACCTGCTTACCTGCCCTGACTCTGATCAACCGAACTGCCTTGAAAACGAGGGGGGAAGAGGATTTTATGTACTGCCTCCTCCCCCACCTGACTGTGGTGATGGTGGTGGTGGCCTGCCTGGTAACCATCTGTATCACTGCACCCTCTCATTTCACAGTGTTTCCCCTCTGGGGGGAAGTGCTGGGTGCTGTGGTGGTGTTGGTGGTGGTGGGGTGGGTTCGGGGTGCTGGGGGGTATATTGGGGTGACCACATGCCAGCGAGTGCGAAGGATTAATATAATAACGATTGTCATCAAGCAAAGACAGGCTCCACTTTCATATGGCTGTTGTGCAAACCTGTCCATTAATGTTTTTGATGCTGTAAACATTACAGTACTCTGTATCTACAACTCCTCGCAGGGATTCCCGATGTTTCTTGTGCGTCAGTCTTCTGATGTGATGCTGAGGGAGGCATTTGCTGCATTTAAAGGAAGACTTATTACAGTACTCTGTATCTACAACTCCTTGCAGGGATTCCCGATGTTTCTCGTGTGTCAGTCTTCTGATGTGATGCTGAGGGAAGTCTTTGCTGTATTTAACCCATCACATCCTGACCATTTTCGCACCTCCGATACCCCCCAATCCCTAGCTATTTTGGAATTTTTTTTTTTTGCTAAAACCTCCGCTTTTGGTGAGAAACATCGAAAATTCATAGAGAAATCGCTCACCTGAGGTTTAAAATACTCGATACAGGTGGCAGTACCTCCTAACCTTACTGGGTTTTCTATCAGGCTGGCTCAAAAGAACTACGAGTTCTATGGGAGGGTAACTATTCCACACCACTCTTGTAGTGAGGTTTTGTATATATTTGACTTGTAGACGAGCGGTTGTTATAAGTGAGTAGCTTTGTAAGTAGATAATCTTGGTTCCCTTTTGTCATGCAATGACAGGAGAGTTAAAGAATAGTATGAGACTATTTTTATCTGTCTTGGAAATATTAACAAAGTCTCTCACACACGAGTGAAATTAAGTAGAGTCCCGCTAGCTACCTCCCTGTCTCACTCTCTCTCTCCTCTCGCCCATGTTGCTAGGCTCGTTCTCCCTACTACCTGCCGGTTCTATGGCCTGTCTCTTTCTGAGCTCTGCTTCCTAAATTCTGGTGAAACAGGGGTCGTGTCATGTGTGTTACACTGTGGTTGGAAAGTTCCAGAAACCTGTGTGTGAGTATGTGTGTATGTCACTAGGCTTTGTTCGCCTGCTATCTCGCTGACACACTACCTAGATCATCCCCTGACTTTGCTACTTCCTCTGTATAGTCAACATTTCTTCAGTTAACTTGCAAGATCGTTTCCCTTTCCCAGGCTTGCATGGAGCTGTCTATCTATCTATTTATCTATCTATCTATTATGATTTGTAATTATAATATGGAGTCCTAAAATATGCTCGGCCACGCCGCTGGAGGTCCTCCGACAGCAATCATCATTGACATATGCTAATCTATTAGTACATAATATTGATTATAATATTGTACACATATAATATTCATAGTAAATTGCAATGATCTAGGAATATTACATTTTAACCAAGTTGTATACATAATTGAACAAATGCAATGGTTGTTGTATGACATTTTGTAAGATGTGTATGTAAAACAGACATACGCATATAATTGTGCAATGGTAATACTGCTAGGTTATTACATTACATATTGAGTTATCCCTTTAGTAATGTCTAATATTTCACCTAACTTGTATGATGATACTGGTAATACAGAATTGTGGTATAAATGTATGACATAATATTGTAGTAACATTGTGGTAATACATAATTGTAACATTTTATGAATTGTTACATACTGCATAATTGTGTTGGCCTTATAATTGTAGTTACATTTTGTTAATGCAACTGTTACATAATTGTGTTGGCCTTATAA
>NW_027644521.1:0-49995 GCF_032717465.1 Coenobita brevimanus
CCTAGGCTTTTATATCTAGGCTAATGTGGTTCCATGTCTGGCAGTCAAGTCAGTGTCTGTAAAGTATAGTGGACATTAATGCTTTCAGTCAGAGCAATTCAAGCTGAATTAAATCATGTGGCATCAGCGAGACCAAATCATCAGGTAACAGCAACATTCAAACCTACTGGCAACCAGTATAAAATTGGAATTCAAGTTCATGGGGAAAGAAAAAAAAAAAAGAAAGTCAATATTTTAGAAACACTTCACAACACTTTATGGTTGAAAACTACAAAAAGGTAAAAAAGGCACTAAAGTAGCATCCATTCACATATTACCCCTGGTCCTTGGTGGTAACACACACACACACACACACACACACACACACACACACACACACACACACACACACACACACACACACACACTCTCTCTCTCTTCTGGGGCCAGTAAACTAGTGTACAGTACAGCACATAACCATTACCACAAGTTCTACACTGTCACTAACCCAGACTTTGCATAATTGGAAATGTCACCAAGCCAGACTGCATAATCTCAATTACCACTAAGGCCTACCACAGAATTGAAACTGCCACTAAGTCAGACCATGTTGGTGGCTCAGACAACATGGCAGAGGATCAAACTCCTAACTTGCTTTTGCGTGATCACAACCACCGCCAGTGTACGAGGTAAATGGCTGTGCATAGTGCCAGGGTTAATCATCTACCACCTGCATCCTTCACACCATCACATTTCCTTCCACTTTCACTTCGACATTTCCGCACCTCTTTCCAGAATAACTTCCTATTTTCAGAGTAGTTTGCATTCATTATTCTTCTCAGATCATCGTTTACCTCCTCCTTTTTCTTTTTCACTAGTCTCTTTATGTGCTCCTTGCTCTCAATATACTCAGTTCTTGTTTCAACTGAACCCCTATCCTGTAACCACTTTAGCCACTTCTTCCTCTTTTCCTCCACTGCTCTCTTAACCTCATCCCAGCATGCAGTACCTTTCTTCTTTTTTGTTACTCTTGCCACACCACACATTACTTTAGCATTCCTAACTAAGCAATCCCTATATATATGCATTCCACAGGCTGTCCAGATCCATTTCATTCCAGTTCACTGTTTGTAACTCCTCCTCTACTTTGGTCCTGTAATCATCTGCCATTTCTTTGATCCTCAGCCTCTCAACTTTCAGTCTCTCTCCCTGATTGCTCCTTTCTCTCCTGATCCACCTCACTCCTCTCAGCTTCATCTTGCATACCACAATCATATGATCTGACAGACCTCCACATCATACTCTCATGGCTGTTGTATCCACAACCATTCCCATCATAACCTCTCTACAAGCACGTAATCAATCAGGCTTCTTTCAACATGATCTCCGTTTCCTCTATACCATGTATATTTATATGCATCTTTGTGTTTGAAAAACGAGTTACAAATGCACAACCTCCTCTCCTGACACATATCCTTTAGTCGCTTCCCATATCATTTTCTCCTGGAACTCCATAACAACCCATTATGTCATCCTCAGGACCAGTGCCTACTCTTCCATTCATATCTCCCATTATGATCACCTTGTAGTTCCTGGGCATTTCTCCCACTATTTCATCCAGCTCATTTCAAAATCTATCTTTCTCTCTCTCACTCCAGGTCCTCACATGGTGCATATGCTACAATCACTGCCACTTTCACCTTCTCAAACTTGAACTTTACATACATACACCTTGAGCTGACACATTTGTAGTCTCTCATTCCACTCTGCCACACCTCATTCATCAATTAAGCAACTCCTTCCTTGCATCTTCCTCGCCCATTCATTCCGGATCTTACACATTTCACACACTCCCACTCCTCCATTTCGCACCCTTTCATCTTCATTTCACACAATGCCATCACAGCATACCTTGCACTCTTGAACACAGTCACCACTTCCACCCTCTTGCTCTCCTCATTCAATAGCCTAAAATACCTTAAAAATACAACAGTCAAAAAATACAATACCTCCAAATACAACAGCCCAAAATAAATGCAAGACAGCAAAACCTTGATATAACAGACTTCAATAGACCGGAATTCGCTTTAACGGACTCTAGGAGCTACCAGACTAAATTCCTATACAGTATATCGGAAAAAGTCCGATAAAGCCAGAAGCAGTCCAGACTGCCAGACCACTTCAGCTATGTTCACCACAATAAGGTAAATAAGAGACATGTTTATCAGTGTACAATACAGTACTGTATTATTATACAGTATATACAGTATTATACTATTTGATTATTGTACCGTAGTGAAGTTATAACACAGTACAGTACCGCAGTTGTAGACAAAACAGTTTGAAAAACATTCATGCAATCCAGACTAATATCTGATATATTGGAAAAAGTTTGGATGTCGCTTTTATCGGAATTTCGCATTTTTCGGAATGGCTTGGGCCCCAGTTAGTCCGTTATAGTGAGGTCTTACTGTACCTCAAAATACAATCTCAAAAATACAATACCAGGCATATAAATACACCTGAGGGGGCAGTGGCCGGTGTTCTCATTAGCTACGAGGTTCCCTAGCACCTCTTCCTTAGCGATTTACATTCCAAACTACCCATTAATATCCTCTTTTTTGCCTCGTCTTTTAATACTGCCATAGATTGCATGAATAACACAAAAATATAGTAACAGTGCAGAATCAAGAATAAATCAGTAAGAAAATGGTGTTTGATTCCTTAGGCGGTACTTTGGTGAGGTTAGGAAGCTTATTAACACCTCTTCCTTGCCGATTTATTTCTGATTCTGCTCCCCTAATATATTCCTGTGTGTTCTTCATGCTATCTATATCCAGCTTTAAAAGATTAAAAAAAATGGGTGGATGTTAACTGGTAATGAGAAAAATAAATCATTAAGAAAGAGGTGTTAGGGAACCTTCACAAACATCGAGAAAACGGGCCCTAAACAAACACTCACACACACACACAGTGCCTGCATTGACCTCCAGGGGTCTAGGTGAGAGGACCTTCGGGGAGATTGTGGCATCCCTATTTGGGGTACACCTCCCTTTGGGATCCCTCT
The DNA here is from genome assembly GCF_032717465.1 of Coenobita brevimanus. Classification (NCBI taxonomy): domain Eukaryota; kingdom Metazoa; phylum Arthropoda; class Malacostraca; order Decapoda; family Coenobitidae; genus Coenobita; species Coenobita brevimanus. The sequence goes on from NW_027644521.1 coordinate 3,047, forward strand.
CTCTAGCACTGCCTGCACTGGTTTCCTTTGGGGAGAATGAGGTATACCTCCTTTTGCAATCCCTCTCTCTGGCAACCTTCTTTTTGGTACCCCCCCTTGTGGCATCCCTCTCTCCAGCATACCTTTTCGTGGCATCCTTCTCTGGGGTGGTGGCAGACAGGTGTGAAGTCTGGTGTGGTGGATGATGTGGACAGTGATGCAAAGTTCTTCTTGATGGAGATGGTCTTGAACACTGAGGAAATGGACTCCCTGGCAGCACCTTCCTCCTGGTGGTGGTCCTGCCTTGCCTTAGTCTCCGTGGTGCTGTCCTCCATGGACAGTCTCCAACATGTTCCACTCTGCTGCCTCTCCTGTGAAAAAATGCTTGGCTGTAATAACAGCAGAGAAAGGAAGATCCCATATTGATTCTGATGCCTTTGATTTCTATATTTCCCTCATTTGGGGACACTCAGCTACAAGTACACACGGGGAAAGCTGAGATTAATGCCCTGACAGAATCAAACATAATATACTGACTACCCACCCATGCTTCCACTTAATACCTGGAGATTCTGTTCAAAGAAATGCTCTACTTATATTAAAGCAAAATTAATATCATCATCACCATCTAATATAAAAATAATGGAAAATGCATCACTTTCACTTCTGTACAACAATGCCACATTTCATTACAGTAACTATTATGAATGGCAACCAAAATGGACAGTCCAGTCGTTTCTTTCTCAGATAAGCCTTGGGTTGCAACAATTACTACTACTACTAAGTTAAGGTCATAAACTGTGACCTCAGAAATAAGAGACTGAATAGGGACGCTGCCAGAGATCACGCAGCATGCAGTAAGGACAGACACCATTAGGTGACCATGGACATCACAAGCAGGCATTTTAGAGCCTCTATAAATGCTTTGACTATAAACCTAACCCTTATAAAAACAGAACTGTACCTTTAGGAAAAATGAAACAATCATGCCAGACAGTACATCAGGCCTACTGGTGATACCAAAAAAAAAAATAAATAAATAAATAAATAAAAAAAAAGCTCACGTGTCTACCTCCAGGGTGCCTTGGAAATGATACACCAATGAATCTCATTGCATGTTGTTCCCAACTTACATATAACTTGGTTTGCTACTACTCTCTCTCTCTCTCTAATGTATAACAGGTCTGAGCAAAAACCATGCAATGATACTACACCATAAGACACTGCAATGTCCCCTTCCCCCTTGTATATGCTTAAACTAACACACACACACTCACACATCCTGTTCTGCTAGTGCCACTGAGTCAAAGTGTCCTTGCCAGTACCACAGAGATGTAATAATAAGTACATCCATCATACAACCCTATGTTGCCCCATGAGGAGTGTAGGAGCCTGGGGCTAGGCAAGATGGTCCTGACACTCAAGATGAGAAAGGCCAACCTCACTCATCCCTGAGTGGCATTACGTGAGCAATAAACCCCAACCAACCCTTGGATATAAACTTACACAGGCTCAATCTGATTGAAGCGCCTTAACCCCTTGGATACGCAATTTGATAGACCGAACTTCCCTGAAAACCTGTATATGGGGCCAATTTTTCAGCTCGTACAGAATTAAAAAGTTTTATGCCCAAGCTTTAGAGCTTGAATTTACACACCATATGCCGCAAACCAGAGCATTCTAGACCAACTGGTTATTGAGCTATTGCCTGTCAAAGATCATAAAAAACTGACACTAGCAACCCTTACATATGGGGAGAGAAAAAAAGAAAATTGCACCAACATAAATTTTGGTATTATACAATGAAAGATCTTGATTTTACACATCAGACAATGTATATATCATTTTCATAGGTGAAACGTTTACCAAGTAGCCACAGCAAGAAAGCAGCTGGAGGTGGAGGAAGTATGAATGGGTAGAGGGGAGAGAATGAGGGAGGAAGGTGGAGGGAGTGTGGTAAAATCAGGTTTACAGAGTTGGTAGGAGCTGTGAGTCCAGTTACAAGTGACGGAGGGGGAGAGGGAACAAAAGGTTTGGGGTAGAAGTAAGTGGCAAGAGGGAGGTGGGGGAATCACTCCCCCCCACCATGGGTAGCAGCCTGGATCCTTCCCCTTCCCTACTCAGGACTTAGTTCTCATTGGTTTGCATCGATATATGTCACAATCGGGCCGAAGCCTAGTGTTCGCAGTTATTTACAAAGGCTCCTCTATTGATCCTATTAGGCATCAAGGGAAATTCTGGAAAATGATCGACTGATTCTAATAGTACTTTAGGGGTTAAATAATTTAGGGGTTAATTACCCACTAAACCACCAGGCACCATAATCTGGCTATATGGTTACGGAGCCGGCTTAGCACACCCAATCTCTCGCAAGCAGATTTAACAAGAGATACAATATGATCTTTCCAAGATAAGTCCCGAGTGAATGAAGCCCCAAGGATGCTCAAAGATGATGCAAGACTGAGCTGGATATTATTAAACATTAGTGGGTACTCCTGTGGAAGATTGTGTCAGGCTGACAGGCGTAAAACCTGAGTTTTTGATGCATTAAAAACAACAAGATTACCCCAGTCAGAGATACACGCCAAGTCAGACATTAGGTGTGCCACAGCCTCATCCCTTGTTTGCTGAAGTAACTGCTGAGATGGATGTTGCGAGAAATGAATGGAAAGGTGATGGGTGGAATCAGTAGCGTACATGTGTATAGAGTTAGATGTATAGCTTAGAAGGTCACTGACAAATAAATGGAAGAAAGTTGGTGATAGGACAGAGCCCTGAGGAACAACACTGTTGATAGATCTAGGAGAAGAATGATAGCCATCTACAACATCAGCTATAGAACGACCAGAAGGGAAGCTGTAGATGAAGGCACAGATAGAAGGATAGAAACTGTAAGAGGGCAATTTGGAATTTAAAGATTATGCCAGACTCGATCGAATGCCTTTGAGATGTCAAGTGCAATGGCAAAAGCTTTCGCCAAAGTCCCAAAAGGAGCACGACCAGGAGTCTGAAAGGTAGGTGACAAGATCGCTAGTGGAGCGTCCCTGACGGAACCCATACTGACGATCAGAAAAAAGGTTGTGAAAGGAAAGATGCTTTAAAATTATTCTGCTAAGAACTGACTTGAAAACCTTTGAGACAGGATGTGAAGCCTATGCCCAGAGTCGAGCAAAAAAAATAAATAAATAAATAAATAAAAAAATAAAAAAAGGATGATAGTTACAGGGTTGGGAATGGTCACCCTTCATTGGGACTGACTGAATGAAAGCAAACTTTCAGCAAGATGGAACGGTGCAAGCTGAAAGACAACAGCGAAAGATTTTGCCTAAGCAGGGTGTAAGCACAGAAGCACAGCTCTTGAGGACAACAGGAAGGACTCCATCAGGCCCATATGCCTTGTTAGTATTAAGGCCAGTGATGGCAGAAAATACATCAGCTGATGAAATTTTAATGGCAGCCATGAGGAATTCAGAGGGGGAAAGTGATGGAGGAACAGCACTGGAATCGTCTAAGGTGGAATAAGAAGAGAAAGTCTGAGCGAAGAGATCTACTTTATCAGCAGAAGAAATAGGCACAGAGGCATCAGAGTAGAAAAAAGGAGGGAAGGATGATGAGGTAAAGTTGTTTGAAAGTTTTCTGGCATGGTGCCAGAAGGAACGGGAAGAATTCGAGTTGGAGAGTTGAGAGCATTTAGTACAGATGAAATTATTTTTAGCAGGGCGAAGAACAGACTTAGCGTGATTTCAGTCAGAAACATAAACAAGATGTGATTTGGGGGTGGGTTGGATCTGGTATCTTTTATAAGCCCTCTCCTTGTTGCGGAGAGCATTAGAACAAGCATGATTAAACCAAGGCTTTCTTCCAATAGTCAAAGGATATGAAAAGGGAATGTATGCTTCCATGTGCAAGAGAACGACCTCCGTAATGCGCAAGGCACATTCAGATGGCTCCCGGCCGAGGAAGCAATAATTATTCCAGGGAAAATCAAATAAGTACTGCCTGAGGGCCTCCCAATCTGCAGCTCAAAAGTGCCACAGTCGACGTTTCTTTGGGGGATCCACAGGCCGTACCGGAACGACAGGACAGGTCAAGGTAATAAGGCTGTGATCAGAGGAGCCCAACATAAAGGAAAGATTAACAGCGTACACAGAAGGATGTTGTAAGGAAGAAGTCAGGTCAATTATGTTGGAGCTCTCTCCAAGGCAGTCAGGGATACAGGTAGGGTACTGTACAAACTGCTCTAGGACATTATGGATAGAAAAGATGTAGGCTTGTTCACCAGGTGCATCAATGAAAGGAGAGGAGGGCCAAAGATGGTGGTGAACACTGAAACCTAAAATGGAGATTTCAGAGAAAGGAAAGGTGAAATGAATGTGTTCCATCGCAGAAGATAGTCAAAAAAATTTTCATAGCTACAATACAATAAATCTAAAAACAGTTTATAAATCAACCTAAACACACAATTTTAGACTATCATAAAAAAATATATATATATATATATATATACACATATCAAAGCCATTGTTAAACCAGTGTTTTGCCATCATTAGGTAGGGTATGGTGGTATTTCTACCTCAATCGTTAAGCCGGGGGGGGGGGTATCACATCTAGGGGTATCATCTATTGAGGTATTACTGTAATACGGTCTGCTCGCTACATGTAACAAAACATTAAGAAGACTTACCGTAACTGATTTTGTCATCAGGTGCCTGGCTTCAGGATGAAGCAGAGCAGCCAGAAGAGCAGGAGGCAAAGCAGGAAGCAAACAATTCTGGGTGTCCAAATCCTCTCCTGCAGCGTGTGCATCTTCTCCAAGGGAAGGACCAACAACTGAAAATAAAGTCTGTGCTGTATACATTATCACATTAAAATAACCTTCCAACTCTAATCCACTCATTAATCAATTTTGCCAGTGATAAAACCCTCCTACTTCAGTGGATCCTTTCTCATCCAGTCTTCAGGTGCAGTTTCTGGTAAAGAGACCTTTGGGCCCTGCTGCTAATAAGGACTCCAGAAAGTATGCTGGAGTAAATTTTTTCCCACAAAATTGATTAAGTGACTGTGCATTTTTACTACAAAACTTAGGGAAACATTAAAATTTCACCCCTATTTCTACTGTACACTTTAGGATGTCTTAAATATATCACCAAGCCTCTAAATCTCCCCGAACTTCTACGCAACATTGGCAAGTACCTAATTGTAACCTAACCTTTCGATGTCAACAGTACCAGGGTTCAACATCCTTTCCATAGGCCTTCATTATTAGCACCATATTTTACTGATCATGATCCTCAACATTCAAGATGGAGAGATGGTAAGTTTACGCCTAGATAAAATAAAACTGAGCATAGCTGATGTCTAATGGGATACGGCACTGCAGTAGGATGAGGCCCGTGAGAGCTTATATCTGAGAGACAGTTGAGGTTTACTTATCCCAGCACCATTTAAGAGTAAATGAGTCTGGTCATCCTTGCCCTAACCTCTCCGTGGCAGGCAACATAAATATACGGTACACAATGTGTATCCTGCATGTCCAGCTTATTTCAAGTGTTGGTGGCAAGGCTGGACTGCAGTGCCATCAAATAAACTCCAATCTTTATGCCTGCCACCCTCACAACAATAATTAAAGACTGAAGATCGCCTAAGAAGTTAACCTACTGCTTTTTCAAAACAACAGAGTAGTATCAAGGTCACATGTAAAGCCTGTACCACCACTTCACTGACAAAGGTCACCTCAAAACCAAACAAAAATAACTGATAGCACAAATAAACTAAAAATAATATCACTGCATACAAAACTGTAGCTACTTTGTGTAAATCTGAGCCAAGCTTAGGTGGAAGAACTACAAGAAGACAGAAACTAACCAGATGATTAAAGAGATAACATTTCTGTACTGCCCTTGTAAATCTGAGTCAAGTAAAAGCCAAAGGACCATGGAAAGTGACTAATAAAGGTGAAAAAGTACTGCACTGTTCATTAATATCTGGGCCAAGTTAAGGTGAAATGACTATAGAAACAGGGTTACTGGATACAAGGCATGAAGTACCCGATTGTTCATGACATGAATGATATACAGTACATACACAATACAGTATCTTCCTGCTGATATTGCTAATGATGTCATGATGTTTTAAGCCTAGGTTATTAGGGTAATTTGTGTGTGTGTGTGTGTGTGTGTGTGTGTGTGTGTGTGTGTGTGTGTGTGTATTTTTTTTTTAATGCTTGGAAGAAGGAACTAAAGGCCAGGAGCCTGCAAACTGTTCCACCTAAAAAGAGAGAGAGAGAGAGAGAGAGAGAGAGAGAGAGAGAGTGAGCGAGTCAAATTCAAGATCCGACCATTTCAAGATGCGTGGACAAACTGTTTGAAAAACTAGGGACCATACCTAGCAGGAAATACAGAGGGAGACAGTTCCAGAGTTGACCTGTTGCATGAGGGACTGGGAGTAACGGTTAACTCTTGCATTGTACACAATTATAAAAAATCCTATCTACACTATAAATTATAACTAGGAATAAATTCCCATCTCTCCCTACAACTAAAAATAAATTAACAACAGAATATGATGCTAGTCATTCCATACCTTACTAGGTAAGACTGTACTGGAGGATTATGTACAGCCTTCACTAACCTCATACCAGGGGACTGATGCTGGAGTAAGAAACCTTCATATGGTGGCACTGATATAATGGGGTGGCTCAAATACCATGTTATACAAATATCTATCAGCTACTACCGTAAAAAAGGCAGCAGGACTCGCAAATAATTTATTGAAGTCCACCCTCTGTTGTGACTGAGATTTTAGATTGACTTTATTCAAATCCCACATCAGACCTATCCTGGAGTTTGCCTCCACTGTATGGAATACAGGCTACCGCGGAGACCTGAGGCTCCTGGAGTCTGTACAGCACAGATGGACTAAGCAAATCAATGGCCTGTCCGAACTCAGTTATGCTGACCGCCTGAAAACCTGGGTCTGTATTCTGTGAAAGGGAGACTGATCAGAGCTGACCTTATTAAATGCTGGAGAATCTTCCATTGCCAGTCCCCAGTTGCACCGCCAGAGCTTTTTTCTCTTCCTTCATTAACTCACACCAGGGCCATAGATTCAAGGTGGCCATGCCCCGCACTTCAGCCGAGTGTAGACACAGGTTTTTCAGTATCAGATGTATAGACCTCTGGAACTCTGTCAGATGATACTGTTCGTGCTGACTCAGTTGCATCATTTAAAAAGTCCCTCCACTCACAGCTAGGTCACATCTTGTTCGATTATATTGAATAACTACGAATCATAATTCGAAGTCCTTCAAGTAGTGCAACTACCGTGCCTATGGCACAAAACTCAGCCTACCTAACCTATTTAACAAAATGAAGCTAACCTAACTTACCCTGAGGGTCCTTTTTGACTCATCCGACATGCTATCGCAGCCTAACCTAACCCAAGATCCTCAAAATTACAAATATTAATAGAAAATAGAAATAGTAATTTGAACACGAAAACACACATACACTAAATGACAGCAAAAATCCACTTGGTATGTTAAGATCGCCCGTTAAAGACGCGAAAAAAAAAAAAAAAAAAAAATTAATACCTTGAATTATGAGCATCCCATTTCCGTATTACGTCAATAATCTGTCTCTGAAATATTATGATAATTCGCTGCATATTACGTGGCTATCTTTTGATGCCCCTAATATATAATGGAAATGTTTTTACGGATAGTGTAAGCAAATTTAACTGTGCGCATTTGTCACCTGGCCGCAGCTTACAGTTCCTGGGCCGACTACACACGGACGAATTTCCTCACATTATCCGTAAAATAATTTTCACTATACATCAGAAAAACCACAAGATATCTACCTAATAGTGAGTCAATCATCGCTATGTTTGTGACACAGGTTATTAGCGATACATGGTAATTACACTGCACCTACTGCAATGAAGCCTACCTCCATCGTCAACAACCACCTGGTTCCAATAATGTTGCAACATTGCATATTATATTACATACAAGCATTTCTTGTACCTGTAAGTTTAATTAAAACTTTGGCAAGAAGTTATATATATATTTTCTAATGCAATGATCTTTTCTACGGCTGTAAATACGTTCATTAACGGCCGAAATCTTCAAGTGTCTATATGTGTCGAATGATTTGCGGTTGTCTGAGGAGTTATGGTGAAGGCGGGAAACCGAATTTTGGGAAAACTTGAATAATACAATACTCTGGCTCTGCACTCCTCCCACAGTTCTTTGTGACTAGCACCAAATTCTGCAGATTAAGTTTTTGCTATAGTATTCAAGATGGCAATTTAACGCCTAGCTAAAGTGGTTATACTTTAATGCAGCTAATGCCAAAATAATTCAGTTCCCATTAGGCCATAGGAACAAAACTATTAACACAGGCCCCTATGACAGATCATGAGAGGGTTAAGATGACTATTAACTATCTGACTTATGTAATACTTTTTTTTATTTTAACCCTACTGAGCTATTGACTATATGATTTTACCTCTGTGCAGTCTATCAGTCAGCCCATCTGTCTCCCTATTAATCTATCTTTGTCTTTCTAATGTGCACCTTAATGGAGGGATGGAGTGGAGAGGTATATGAGAGAGGGGGGTGCGAACTGGGAGCAGGGCAAAATGGCAGGGGACATGGCAACATGAAGGCAATTTGTTTGTGGTCACCCCTTACAGGTTTAAGGCGTCTGGCAATAGACAGATGGATCGACCTTTATCAATGATGGGTTTGTTACAAACAAATCACCATGTCATCCTGTCCCCTGCCATCATGCTGCCCTCCCTCCACTACTTAAATTTCAACAACTCACCTCTCAATGACTCCATTCATCCTTTCTCTTCACCAGTGGTCGGTTTAGGCCTTAACAAAAAATTTCTAGGAGGAACCAGACAGATGATCGCTTTATGGCACTCACTACATTCATGCCCTGATGAGCCTAGGGTTACAGCAAGTCTGGCACATACAACCTACAGTAGCTACCTACAAACTCTCAACCACTCATCTGTACACAAGGTGCCACAGACTTCACAGTGAATTTTCCTTAATTATCATTCACATTATACTACAAACAGAAATTGTGTTATTAAAACTATATACAGTTTTGATTGTTAAGTAACCATAATTTGAAATGTCAAATGGACCCATCACCTGCAGACCAGCAACCGTCCCTGCAGGGCCATCCCTTTACTGGATGGATGTTGCATCTGTTGCCCCACACAGTTAGCAGTGGCACCTTATCAGGCTCCACATAACCTTGCCAGAGGGAGAAGCCTTCTTGTGGTGGCATTGATATAACAAGGCAGCTCTTCTACCCCTCACCTCCCTCCCTATCCCCTGAAAAATGGACTACAAGCAGGAAACATGTCATTTGTGACATGTGATTCCACCCATTCCAAATCTATGCTGACAGCTGAAGTGATGTCCTGATGTAAGCTTAGGATGTGATGATGTTTGGCAGTGGTGGTGTTAATGAGGGTGGTGCTGATGTTCATCAAGCACAGTACTAAATACCTGAAGTATGCTATGTCAAAAATACAGCAATATAGCTCAGTGATACATTCAAGTTCAATTACATTAAAAATTTATTATTCTTAATGATCTGTGTACACAGATGAATATGCAGGAGGCACAGACAGGACCAGATATGTGGAAAATGAACAAAATAATTAACTCTGGTATGAACACTGTTTACACCTCTGATATAACTTAGCTATTTGAGCACTTAATGTTTGTGTAATGTTAGCCACAACTCACTCCCTGTCCTCCAAAAGAGGTTAGTTTCAGCCTCCAGTCCACTAGGTTCATGTCCAAATGAGCTTAGGGGATGCACCAGCACTGTCTGGCAATTGTTTGGCAATATTAGTTGTCAGTGGGGAACCTTTCAAGGTCTGAGTTATGAAACCATCTTGAATTTACTCTTGAATCTTGAGGAACATCTTATGTATCTTACTTTGGCCCATGTCAAAACTTTTACTCACCACTGGGAACCTCCAGAGGTCTACAGGCTCATTTTTCACTGAAGTAAGCTTCAAATGTTGAATATTCCAGTGAAGATTATCATACTTCCATATTCTGATACTGTCAGCTGTGAGGGAGGTGAGAGAGAGAGGGAGGCGACCAACAAAATAACATTAACACTGACCAACACAAGCCAAGTTCTTCTGAGTACACATCCCAGGCATGATGTGAACAATTCTGAGTGACCAATTCGTCCATCCATCCATCCATCATCCAATCCTATGTTGCCCCATGAGGAGCATAGAGGCCCGGGGCTAGGCAGTTGGTACACACACACTAACCCTGTGCTTCATTACCTCTGCCAAAGAGGTTATGTTTTTGGCTCTCTTTGTCTGTGTCTGTCTGTCTGTCTAACTGTTAGCAACATTATAGAAAAATGTGAATGGAACTGCACCAAATAATGATTACTGATTGAGGACCAGCAAAGGAACAAATGATTAAATTTGGGAAACAAACAGATCAAAGGTCAAGGTCAAAAAGGGTGGTGGTGCTACCTGGGCAGAAGTATGCACTCCCTGAGTGCTGTTGTTTCACCATGTCAATTACATACTTCAGGCAAGTGTGTCAGTGGCCTTATGTGTACAATCAACATGACGTTACCTAGGCCCATGTGGCTCATGATTTTGTAGACAGGTGAAGTGTATATGAGTGGTCCAGGTTGGTGAAGCCTATGGGTGTGTCTAGTGAGGGAGAGAGTGAGTTACCCGAGGACCACAGTGATACACCACAGACCTGCCATGCATAGACAAAAAATCATGTGCTAGACTCTACCCCCCCCCCCAAAAAAAAAAAAAAAAAAAAAATGATACTTTGGTATAACTCCACTTTTTAAAAGCTACAAATATTTTGGTACCCTTTGGCAATTTATACACAACTTGAGCATACTGTGAAAAATGATCTGGTGCTAAATAATTCTTTGCCAATGCTGCCAGAATATATCTTGATACATATTTTCACTGCTTGTTCTATCCCAAACATCTCTGCTTTTCCTGCCTTTCCCCTGCCCTACTCTACCCTAACCTACTCACCTTTTCATTGCTGTGGCAGTCCTGATGCAACCATATAGGCGTCTCCAATGATCTCGATCTTGTACACTTCGCAGAGTTCGATACGAGAGATGAACATCTTGTAAGGTGCATTGAGGAGCGAGATGACCTGTTGATATACAAGCAGGGAGAGAGTTGGTGTTGGTGTTGTTCATCAACCTGTCTGCCTGGCTGAGCTGGCAAGTGGTCTGGGAGAGTTTGTGAAAACTATGAGAAGGATTTAATTAATGTACTTTATTATCTTGTGGTAGGTGGTGGTGACCATCATCCACTCACTTGATGTAGTGCTGCCTACTTACTCCTTCACCTTTATCATTCTTTTTCTGTGTATGCCTGCCTCACCTTCCCATTTCCCTCATTTTTCCTGTAATTTTTTATTCCTCTTTTCCTTAACAGAAGGCTTTACATTGCATGACAAGCCTAATGGCTGCCTGTAAGCCAGGAAACCACTTACAAAGCTGGGTGGTAACCATATAACCAACCCACACGTGTTACCTACGTGTCGACAAGTGGTTTGGCGGAGAGTTAGTGCACCTCCCCGTAAACAACTAACTCAAACAGCCACCCCTTATGGGATCATGGCGTCTGGCTTTAGGTGGATAGACAGTGATGTGGAAATGAACAGTATGCAATGTGAGCTGAAAGAGATGGTATTGTACCATGTTAATATCATCTAACTAGTTTTCTTTTATGTAGGTAATGTATTACGAGAGATGGCATTTGTGTTAAGACTGGTGAAGGAGAGTAAGAAGAAAGCGGATGAAGAGTTTGGGAGGAATCTGAGTGTGAAATGGAGGGAGAGTAAGAAATTGTTTTGGTAGGAGGTAAAGAAAGTAAGGCAGTGTGAAAGGGGAAATAGTAGGGGAGTGAAAGATATGAATAATAGATTGTTGGTGGAGAAGAGAGAGAAATTGAGGAGATTGGAAGGAGCACTTTGAGGATTTGTTGAATGTAGAGAGTGAGAGCAGTGCGAGTATAAGTGTTTGGGGAATGGCTGGGAGAAGAAGAGATGAGAAGAGGGAGGAAGAGATCAGTAGGGCAGAAGTAGTAGAAGCAATGAAGAAGATCAAGTTGGGAAAGGCCCCAGGAATTGACGGAGTGTGTGGTGAAATGCTGAGGTATGGGGGTGAGATTGTTGTGGAGTGGATATGGAAGTTGTGTAGATTGGCTTGGGAAGAGGGAAGGGTTCCAGAGGATTGGAAATCAGGTATAATTGTTCCTTTATACAAAGGAAAAGGGGAGAGAGAAGTATGTGGTAACCATAGGGAAATTTGCCTTCTTAGTGTGACTGGTAAAATGTATGGTAGAATACTCACTGATAGGGTTAGGCATATGACAGAGGAGTTAGTTGGAGAAGAACAAGGAGGATTTAGGAAGGAAAAAGGGTGTGTAGATCAGATATTTCTTCTATGTTTAGTGGAAAAGTATCTAGAGAAGGGAAAGAAAGTGTATGCTGCCTTCATGGACTTGGAGAAAGCTTATGACAGAATAGATAGACAAGGTATGTGGAAGGAGTTAAGAATATATGGAGTGGAGGGGAAATTGTTGAGTGCTGTGAAGAGTATGTATGAAGGAGCTAGGGCTGCAGTGCAAGTGGATGGTGAGTTGAGTGAGTTCTTTGATCTCAATATAGGACTGAAACAGGGTTGTGTGATGTCTCCATGGCTGTTTAATATATACATGGATGGGGTTGTAAAGGAGGTGTAAGGTAGGGCAGTGGCTGTGGGGGTGGCTATAATGAATGAGGGTGAGAGTTGGAAGATTCCAGTGTTGCTGTTTGCTGATGATACAGTATTGTTGAGTAAAGATGAATGGGAGTTGCAAGGTTTGGTGAATGAATTCGGGACAGTGTGTAGGAGGAGGAAGCTGAAAGTTGATGTTAACAAAAGTAACGTTATGGTGTTTGAGAAGAATGAAGTCACAGAATGTACAATGAGGTTGGATGGTGAGGATATGGAGAATGTGAGTGCATTCAAGTACTTGGGTAGTATTATGAGTAAGGATGGAACTGTGGGGGATGAAGTGCGTGACAGGGTACAGCAGGAAAGGAAGGTTGTTGGTTCACTGAAAGCAGTGATGAGAAATAGAGAGGTGAGTATGGAAGTTAAGAAGTCACTGCATGATAGTATTGTGATCCCTACCCTGACGTATGGAAGTGAGGCGTGGACCTTGCAAGAGGGGAACAAGTCAAGAGTGAGAGCAGTGGAAATGAGTTACTTGAGAGGAGCATGTGGAGTGACATGGAGGGACAGGTTGACGAATGAAGAAGTGAAGGAACGTTGTGGGGTGCATGTGGATGTGACTGAGAAGATTAGGAGAAATACACTGAGGTGGTTTGGCCATGTGGAGAGAATGGAGAATGAATGACTGACTAAGAGGGTGTATGTAGGTGAGGTGGAGGAAGGGAGAGGGAGGGGTAGACCGAGGATGAGGTGGAGGGATGGAGTTGAGAGGGATATGAGGGAGGGAGGGATGAGTTGGGGGGAGGGTAGTCAAATGGTGGGTGACAGAGCAACTTGGAGGCATTTTGTCTGCGGCCACCCTTTGCGGGATTAGGGCGTCGGGCTATAGATAGATATATATATATTATTTTTTTAATGCAGATAACATATTCTGATGGATAGTACTGTGTTAGTACAATCTATCAAGGTGTAATTTATGTAGATAGTCCTAATGTGTTAGAAGGTATGATACTTGTGTCAATCTGATGTTTGTAGTTTTATGTTGATACAGTAGCATGAGAAATGGCAGTTTTCATTATGGTATCCTCTATACACTTTCCCTGTGTGCAGATATTGTATTACTAGCTTGGTTTCATCTGACAGAACTGGGGAAATGAGTCATCTATCTATCTATCTATCTATTGTCAGACGCCTCAATCCCGTTTGGGGTGGCCACAAACAAATCGCCTCCACATCGCCTTGTCCCCCGCCATTTCACTGCCCTGCTCTCTTTCATTATTCTTGTCCTCATCATTGAAGCTCCCACTTCCCCTCTCATTGCACACACTGGAGTATATTTTGGAGCTCCTAAGATCTGCCGGAACACTCTATTTTCTCTTTTCTGTAATTTGTCTATGTCAATTTCTGTATAAGTTAACGGTACTGCTTCCAAACAGTACTGACGGCAGTACAATGCTCTTCCAAATAGTTTTCCCAATTATCATTTTATTGCAACTTCTTAAAATTACTGAATATATTGTGTTTGCCATTTTTTCTGCTTTTTCTAAACTTTGCTGTTTTTGCAATTTATACATATTTCTTTTATTTTCTATTCTCATTCCCAGATATTTTATGATGTTCACTACCTTTACTCCTTCCACGTTTTCTGGTTGTTCTGTCATGTTCCATATTATTACATTACTTTTGTCCTTATTAATTTTCAATCCATACTTTTCACTTACTTCTTTTAATATTCTTATACTGATTTTTGCCTCTTCTATACTTTCTGCCACCAACAGTCCATCATCGGCGTAATACAGTACACTTATTCTTATCGCTTCATTCTTAAATCTTGTTCCCCTATCTTCAATGCATTTTGAAGTCATGTATGAGATTAGCTTGAAAAGTAGCGTTGATCTTGTACACCCCTGCCTTATCCCACTAGTTATTTCCATTTCCTCGCTGATTTCTCCACTAAGCTCAATTTTTGTCCTGTCACCTTCATAAATGTTTGCTATGGCATCTATAATATATGGGTCTATCTTATATTCTTTCGTTGTTTTAATTAGTCCTTCTCTTCTTATTGAATCAAAAGCTTTTTTATAGTCAACTGATACAACTATTAAGGGTTTTGTCTTCCTGCGGTTATCATGGATTTGGAGAAAGCATATGACAGGGTGGATAGACAAGGATTGTGGAAAGTATTAAGAATATATGGAGTAGATGGGAAGTTGTTGAATGCTGTGAAGAGTATGTATGATGGTGCTAAGGCTGCAGTGCGTGTTAATGGTGAACTAAGTGAATTTTTCTCTTTGAAGGTTGGGTTGAAACAGGGATGTGTCATGTCTCCATGGTTGTTCAATCTGTACATGGATGGGGTAATAAAAGAGGTACAAGGTAGGGTAGTGGATGTTGGAGTGGCCCTGGTGAGAGAGGATAGTGTTTGGAATCTCCCTATACTGTTGTTTGCAGATGATACTGTGTTGTTGAGTGAAGATGAAGGGGAGCTGCAAGGCTTGGTGGATGAGTTTGGGAGAGTGTGTAAGAAACGGAATCTAAAGGTGAATGTAGGGAAGAGTAAAGTGATGGTCTTTGAGAGAGGTGAAGTCAGTGAATGTACAGCAAGGCTGGATGGTGAGGAACTGGAAAATGTGAGTACGTTTAAGTACTTGGGTAGTGTGATGAGTGAGGATGGAGGTTTGGAGGGTGAAGTGCTTGAAAGGGTACAGCAGGGAAGAAAGGTTGCTGGTTCCTTGAAAGCAGTGATAAGAAACAGGGAAGTGAGCATGGAAGTGAAAAAGTTACTACATGACAGTATTGTGATACCAACTCTAACGTACGGAAGTGAAGCTTGGACATTGTTGGAAGGACACAAGTCAAGAGTGAGAGCAGTGGAAATGAGTTATTTAAGAGGAGCCTGTGGAGTCATGTGGAGAGACAGGCTGACGAATGAGGATATAAAGGAACGTTGTGGTGTGGATGTGGATGTGATAGGAAGCGTTATGAGGAATACACTGAGGTGGTTTGGCCATGTGGAGAGGATGGAGGCTGAAAGACTGACGAAGAGAGTGTATATGAGTGAGGTGGAGGGGGAAAGAGGGAGGGGGAGGCCGAGGATGAGATGGAGGGATGGGGTAGAGAGGTATATGAGAGAGGGGGGTGTGAGTTGGGAGCAGGGCAGTGAAATGGCGGGGGACAGGGCGACTTGGAGGCAATTTGTTTGTGGCCACCCCAAACAGGATTGAGGCATCTGGCAATAGATAGAGATAGATAGATAATAAGTGATATTGTAATAAGAGAATCTGCGGCACTTGTGTAATTCTGCGGCACTTGTGTAATTCCATGATGCGACAGTGACGCAATATAGTAATAAGTGCAGTGTAAATATATTGTATATTGCCCAGATTATATGTAAAATAATATTAGAAGTTAGAAATCATGAAAACATCGCCACTAACCAAACGTCAGTGAGCGGGTGATGCCGCAGTGAAGTGGGGGCAATTACAGTGCCTTTTACCTACCTCAGTGAACACAGAGTGGGTGTTTATCGTATGTGCAGTGTTCATATATGTTTATAGTACTATTATCAGAGAGTGGTTGGCATTTGGTACTGGTGTGTGGGGCGTAAAATAGTGATTTTACATCCCTCACTTCTAACGGCACTGCCCGTCCTGTGAAAGTCAACAAAGTCATGAAACCTACATCAATGGAAAGCTGAAGGTTAGTACTTTCTAATGGTACCTTATTTTTTTCTCTAGCTTTATTCTGTGCAGAGTTATTAAGGTTTAAAGGTTTGTTTACATTCGGCTGAAACCCCCGCGGGAGAGGACAGTCAGGCCAAAACAATGCCCGCGGTTAAAGGGATAAAGAGTTAAGTGATGCAGGACTGGTAAAGAGATGCCGCTTGGACCGTGCAAGCACAATTTTCGTGACAGATTTGGTGCAGAGGATCCTAACAAGACCAACGGCAAGAACAAGGCTCTCACGCCAGAAATGAAAGTTATTTTAATGTTGCATTACCTTGCAACTGGAAAAATGCAATTCTGTAGTGGTGACGACCACTTGTGGGTTCACTGTTGGAGTTCTCCAATCTTCTAGTGGCGGTGGTGCACTACCGTGGTGTTTGTTTACAGGATGGTGAGCTAAGGCAACATGTCCTCGTCCACAGTGAAACAAAGCGGTAAGTAAATAATTCCTAAAACTTGACATCAATCAGCTGACTTTTCACTGAAAACATGTGAGAAAAATATCTTATTTATCTCAGATTTTTTATTACGTCTTTTCTCTGCTGTTTTTGTATTTTTCTTCAATTTCAAAACTCCCAAGTGCAACATCTGAAGACATTGCTACGTCATCGGGTGAACCTGAATCTACGTGGCCTGGGAGGCTTTGTAAACCTCTTCCTATTTCGTTCATTACAAAGTTTGCACAATAATTATTATTTGAACAGCTGATAATATATTCAAGAGCTTCTGTGCATAAAATTTGCCATTGAAAAATATATAATTTTACGGGTGGAGGGTGACGTCACAGGAGCATTGTGGGAGATGAGGCGGAGCTGCTGGGGGTGATGAAGGTGAGCGATGACTGCATTTATTATTATTTATTTATGGTGTTTCTTCGCTTATTTTTACGGTAATTATCATGTCTGTATATTTATTAGTATCTGGTGCCTTTATGGAGACTTGGAGTTGGTTGATATAGTGTATAATTCTTTAGTACTTCACAAATATCCTTCTCTCACACTTTCCTGTAAAATGTCCATGCCAGTTTTTCTATACGGCGTGGTGTTCTTTCTGACTTTTTACTGCCGGCTTCGGCTGGAGGGTTTGGAGGGCGGGGGAGAGCCTTCTTTGCTATCCTTATCTCATTCTAGTAGTTACTCTTCTAGGAGCTGCCTAGCATGGGCCAACTGGCCTACTGCATTTATCCTCTCTTATGTTCTTATGTATAGGTGAGTCCCTTGTCCGTAATGGATTGTATTTTATTTTTTACTTTGTGTGTGTGTGTGTGTGTGTGTGTGTCTAATGAGAGAGGAGGGGGAGGAAAGGGGGGGGATGGAGGGGAGAGAGGAGGTAAGGAGGGATGGAGGGGAGAGAGGAGGTAAGGGGGGATGGAGGAAAAGTGTTTTTTAAGGAGGAGGAAGAGGGAAGGAAGATTGATGACAAGAGATGAAGAGAGGAGGAGGAGAGAGGAAGGAAAGAAAAAAGAAAAAGAAAGGAGAGAGAGGTCGAGGAAAGATGGGGGGGAACTAGTGGGGGTGGAGGGAAGGGAGGATGTAAGGAGGGAGAGGGACAGGAGGAAGAGTGCTTTTCAGGGAGGAGGAAGAGTGCTTTCCAGGGAGGAGGAAGAGATGGAAGGAAGAAAGAAGACAAAGTAGAAGAAAGGAGAGAGAGAGAGTTGGAGGAAAGAGGGGGGGGGAGAGAACTAGTGGGGGTGGAGGGAAGGGAGGATGTCAGGAGGGAGGAGAATTGGAGGAAGAGTGCTTTTCAGGGAGGAGGAAGAGGTGGAAAGAAGAAGGAAGACAAAGGAGAGAGAGAGAGTTGGAGGAAAGAGGGGGGGGAGAGAACTAATGGGGGTGGAGGGAAGGGAGGAGAATTGGAGAAAGAGTGCTTTTCAGGGAGGAGGAAGAGGTGGAAGGCAAAAGGAAAAGAAGGAAGGAGAGAGAGAGAGAGAGAGAGAGAGGTGGAGGAAAGAGGAGGGGGGAGAACTAGTGAGGTGGAGGGAAGGGTGGATGTCAGGAGGGAGGAGAATTGGAGGAAGAGTGCTTTTCAGGGAGGAGGAAGAGGTGGAAGGCCAAAGGAAAAGAAGGAAGGAAGGAAGGAGAGAGAGAGAGAGAGGTGGAGGAAAGAGGGGCTGTGGAGGGGGGGAGGAAACTAGTGGGGGGGATGGAGGGAGGGAAGGAATGTGGGGGTGGATGGAATGTGCCGGCTTTTGATCAGTCAGTCAGGCTGCAGCAGTCACAGGGGGAGGGGCTGCAATTTTGGTAAGATATTTTTCCTTTCTTTTTCCAGTAATTACCTTTCTCTCTGCTTCTGTGGTGATGATATTGATTTTAATGTGTATTGTAAACAGGCCTGAGTGTTTCTAAAGCATACTCATGATTGAAAGGCTAAGAAAGTATCATGACAGAGCTGGGTGTGAACTCTGGGGTGGGGTGTATGTATGTGGAGCTTGGGGTGTGTATGTGTAGTTTTTTGGGTGTGTGTGTGTAGTTTTTTGGGTGTGTGTGTGTAGATTTTGTGTGTGTGTGTGTTGATCTGGGGGTTAGTATGTGGAGTTTGGGGTATCTGTGTGTGTGGAATTGTGGTTTTGTTTGTGTATGGATATTTTGATATTTTTTGTGATTTTATTGTGATGGCTTATAAGGAATATTCTTTTTCAGGAGTGTGAGTTGGGGAGAAGGCAGCCTGATAATGAAGAAGAGAAAAAAAGATCTGGAGGGTTCAGTAATTGGCCATGTAGCTGTAGAGACACTGCTACCACAACAACTACCCCCTACCACAACCATCTTTGGGGGACATTTAATTGGATACTTACTAGGTAAATATGCCAGAACCTTCTCAGTTTTATTATTATTATTGTTATTATTTTATGCATGCTACCTGGAGGGGTTAGGTATATAACTCTCCCAGCTAATTTATAAAAATAATTTGAGTTTTTAGTGACAGACCCCCAGCCTTCACAGTTTATGGCCAAGTGTAGCCTGATTGGGGGGGTAATTTTGACTAGTAACCAAGGAGACATTCCATACTCATGACCAGGGCTCTGTGTAAAATCTCTAACCCCTTTTCTGTTAATGGCCAGGTGTAGTCAGATTGGGAGGGTAATTTTGACTAGTAACCAAGGAGACTCATGACCAAGGCTGTTCGTAAAGATCCCTAACCCCTTTTTGGTTACTTTATGGCCAAGTGTAGAGATTGGAAAGGTAATTTTGACTAGTAACCAAGGAAACTCATGACGAAGGCTGTTCGTAAAGATCCCTAACCCCTTTTCAGTTACTTTATGGCCAAGTGTAGTCATATTGGAAGGGTAATTTTGACTAGTAACCAAGGAAACTCATGACCAAGGCTGTTCTTAAAGATCCCTAACCCCATTTCAGTTACTTTGTGGCCAGGTGTAGTCAGATTAAATCATTCCATAACTAAGGTTCATAAAATTCCATGCAAAGACTATGTAAAGATTACTAACTCCCTTTTAGTTACTTTATGGCTGTGTAGTCAGATTGAGATGGTAATTTGGGCTAGTAACCAAGGAGACTCATTCTTTAACTAAGGCTAAAATTCCACGCTAAAATAATGTAAAGATCCTTATGCCTGTTTTCAGTTAATTTATGGCCAAGTGTAGAGATTGGAAAAGTAATTTTGACTATTAACCAAGGAGACTCATGACCAATGCTCTTTATATACTGTATTTCTGACCCTTTTATTCAGTTACTTCTTGGCCAAGTGTTGTCAGATTGGAAAGGTAATTTTGACTAGTAACCAAGGAGACTCATTCCCTAACCAAGGCTCAAATTCCATGCAGCAGCTATTCAGAGATCTCTAACTCCTTTTCAGTCAGTGGTTGGCTAGGTGTAGCTAGATTGGAAAGATAATTTTGACTAGTAACCAAGGAGACTCATGACCAAGGCCCTGTGTAATGATCCCTATCCTGATTTCAGTTACTTTATGGACAAGTGTAGTCATATTGGGAGGGTAATTTTGACTAGTAACCAAGGAGACACAACCAATATCCTACATATTGATCCTTAGCCTAATTTCAGTTACTTTTTGGCTAAGTGTAGGCAGATAGGAATGGTAATTTTGACTAGTAACCAGGGAGACTCATTCCCTAACTAAGGCTAGTATTCCATACAGGAACTATGTGAAGATCCCTCACCCCTTTTCAATAAGCTGATGGCAAGTAGTAGTCAGATTGATGGTAATTTTGAATAGTAACCAAGGAGACTCATGACCAAGGAGGCTTTTCATAATTTTCAGTTAGTTTATGGCAAAGCTGTCAGATTTGGGGGGTAATTCTGGTTAGTAACCAAGGAGACTCATTCTTGACTCATGACCAAGGCTTTGTAAAGATCCCTAGCCCCTTTTCAGTTAATTGATGGGCAGATTAGGAGGGCAGTTTTGACTAATAACCAAGGAGACTCACAATAGCTTTGCCCAGGTGTTCATTCCTTTGTAAATTATTTCACATAGCGCATTGGCAGAAAAAAAGCAATGGTATGGCTATACATTCATCCCGTAGCACTTCATTGTGACTAGCATCATGTTCTAGTGTTTATCTGATAACAATTCAGCATTCAGGATGGAGAGATGGCAATTTTAGGCCAAGGTAGAGTAAAAGCAAGATAGTAACCAAGGAGACTCATAGCACTTGTTCAGGACTAGCATCAAATTTTAGTTGTAAATTGGAATAGTAACCAAGGAGACTCATCCCTGACTCAAAACCACAGCTCGTCAGATGCAACCACATATTCGTATTTTTTGTGGGAGTGACCAGTCAAATTTTAGTAGTTGTAAATTGGAATAGTAACCAAGGAGACTCATTCCTAACTCATAACTACAGCTCGTCAGATGCAACCACCTCTTCGTATTTTGTGTGGGAGTGACCAGTCAGATTTTAGTAGTTGTAAATTGGAATAGTAACCAAGGAGACTCATTCCTAACTCATAACTACAGCTCGTCAAATGCAAACACATCTTGGTATTCTTTTGCAGGAGTGACTGATTCAGAAGTGGCTATAGGTATAAAAACAACTTTCACTTTGAACACCTGGCTGTAACAAAATTTTATTAGAATATGATGCTATGCCCTTCTTTTTTGGTTTAAAATATCATAGCATCATGAATTTTGAATTGTAACTGTAGATGAGTATAATGTTGGTAGCCATGGAGAAGTGCTGTGGAAAGGGTACTCTATAGCATTACCTTGTTCTGCCACTGAACTGTGTGAGATGGACTGCGTAAGGGAAAATATAGGCCAATTAGAAGGTAGAAGTGGTGCTATATACTGTATAACTGTCTACTCCAAATGTGAATAATTTGTATTATATTCCTACAATCATTGCAGTGGTGTTCCTGTGGCGGCCTTGGGTTTGTGTGTGTGTAAGTGAAGTACAAGAAAGCAGGGTTCCAGAGAGATGGCAACGTGATGGCGGTTCGAGGAGTGAAGGGAGACTGCCTGGAGAACTCAGAGTAGCAGAGGGGCCACGACTGCTTGGAGAGGTTGAAATCTGTTGATGGGTATAGTACTGTCTCCTGTCTCTCCTGTCTGTTTTTCCTGTCTCTTGTCTTTGTCCCTCTTGTCTCTCGCTCATGTCACTTCTCATGTTTGTCTCATGTCTGTCTGTCTTATCTGTCTCTTTTCTGTCACTCCTGTTTGTCTGTTAGTGTAGGCAGGTAACTATGGAGGGTTGAATTGAGCAAGGACACTCATTCTTACATTATAGCCAAGGATGAGATGGAGGGATGGAGTGGAGAGATGGGAGGGGGTGTTAGTTGGAGGGATGGAGAGTAGATACAGGTAGATATGGGAGAGAATGTGTGTAAGAGGGAGGAGTGTGGGTAGATATGGTGAAGGGAGGGTGTGAGTTGGAGGGATGGAGATGAGAGGGGGGGTGTGAGTTGGAGGGATGGCAGAGGACAGGACAGTGTGGAGGATATTTGTGGCCACACCTTACAGGATTAAGATGTCTGGCAATAGATAGATATATAACTGAATTTCCATCAAGCACACTGTATTGATGTGGGAGTGGTAATGTCCAGTGAAAACATATAGTAACCAAGGAGACTCATTCCTACCTCCATAACTATAAAATTAATGAAACTAATCAATTAAGTACTAAATTTGTGAGAATGGGCCAGTTCCATCAGGTGAAGGACAGACTACAGTATAGCTAAGTGGCAAGATTATTTTTTCCATGATTAAGAAATCTAAGTGAGATGGAAGCACCGATTTTAGCCCATAAATTGGTATAGCTTTTTGTCCTTTTGTGGAGGGATACAGCTTAATGCCAGATTGACATTACCTTGCCTGTACACCTTTCCCATAGCCCAGAGGTCAGCAACCCTTAAAGCTACAAGAGCCATTTGTTTTAAAGTTTCATAAAAATGCAGTACTCTTGGAGCCACAATACAAAAAATTCTGAAACTGAAATCTGCAGTATTCTAAACAGAACATTATGGTGACACTGTTTGATCTATTTATAGTATAGATCTTTTCAAAGTTTCATAAAAATGTAGTACTCTTGGAGCCGCAATACAGAAAATTCTCATAAACCGAAATCTGCAGTATTCTAAATCTAAACAAAACATTACGGTGATATTGTTTGATCTGCTTATAGTTTAGATCTTATCAAAGTTGAATGAAAAATCTAATGTTGCCTTGCATGTGTAATATGATGCCTTTGTTCTGAAAGAATAAATGGTTATTTCTGAAGCTCCAGGAGCCACAGAAGTGTCCTAAGAGCCGCGTGCGGCTCCTGAGCCGCAGGTTGCCGACCTCTGCCATAGCCCTTCTTTAGCATAATTAACAAGTCATTTAGATACAGATGTTAGAGCAGTTAACAGACTATACAGTAGACTATGCAAGAAAGATTAGGGAACAGTTGGTATGTTATGACCTAAGTTTTATCCAGTGTGGGTGAAGGCATTGGTAAAGTATATATCTACATAGGTGCAGTCATAGAAATTTACTGTCCATTGCATTGGGCATGTGGAGAGAATGAAGGATGACTACTGGATGCAGCGAGGTAGAGGTGTGAGTGTTGAGGGTAGAGTTAATGGGTAAATTGAGATGGTTTTGGGAGGCAGGATGAGGCTGGAGTGTATTGGTGTTGTGATGTGAAGGGGGTAGACTGAGATGGTTTGGGAGGAAGGATGAGACTGGAGTGTAGTGGTGTTGTGATTAGGAGGGGCAGAGTGAGATGGTTTGGGCATGTGGAGAGGATGGGGGATGATATTTGGGTGTGGAGGGTGAGAGGTGTGAACATGGAGGGTAAAGTTGAGAGGCAGACTGAAAGACCTGGGATGAAGTCAGTGTCCTCAGGGATAAAGGGCTGGACAGAGAAGCTGCTAGAGATCAAGCAGCATGGAGAACTGCCATTAGGTGATCAAGGCTGATGTATGGAAGCATCTTGGAGTTTTTATAAATGAATGAATGAAGGAAATAAGTTCCCTTTTCCCGCTCCATTAGGCGGGTAAAGATGTTGAGGTATAAATGTAAGTGCTTCCTCTATTATTTCTTTCCCTGTCCTTCCTTTCTGCACCCTTCCTCACTCCAGCATTAGGTGGAAAAGATCAGGATGAAAGAAAATGAAGATTGTTCCTAGCTAGTTTGCTGTTTGCATTTGCCTAACTTGAATAGGGAAGTAGCATTATACTGTATAGGAACAATTGCATTGGTTACTAGGCATATTTGGGTGTTAACACACTTCACTGAGAAACTTACTTACTAGAGCCCTTAACTCAGTTGTGGGTTCATACTTATCTGGATATGAATCTAGGAGACTTCATGCTAAAATTCCCCTTCTGCAGTCTACCATCCTCCTCCTGAGAGAGAGGTAAATATGTGTATGGCAAGAATATTAACTGATAGACTTCTTGAAATGGCTGGTTTGATACAGCCTTCAGTATATTCTTCAGCCTAAGATTTAACTAGTGTTGATGGTTGAGGTAGCACTGGCATTGTAGTTCAAGGGTGGAGTTGTAAAGCATGTTTGTACTTTAGGGCAGTATGACGAGGGCAGCTTGATGTCAGAGGAGGCCACCCCTGCTGTGATGGGTGTCTGGTGGTAGACATCCACCACCACCACCACTACCACCACCACCACCACCAGTGATGAAGGGGAGCAACTTGGCTGGATGCTACAAGATGAGTATATTTAAAAATGTTATACATACTCACTTAGGTGCCAGTCTGTTGAAATAACCATTGATGGGCCAGTGGTGTGTTTCATACATAACGTATAGTTTTCTATAAATCTTGCTGTGGTGCTGCTTTTGTTAATTGCCAGTTGGTTGCAGAACTGGCCTCAGTAGGTGTTAGTCAAAATGCACTGCAACTTGTGCTTAAATAGCTGAGGAAGCCAAAGTTGCAAGAATCATGCAGAACATTAAAAACTCAATTTTGCTAAGTGGAATTATTTGCAGTAAGTGTGCTGCAGTTAAATTGGCAGTGCTAACAACCATATCCCAGGAAATGATCACTGCCACCCCTTGTGCCTTAGGTTTCATTCTTAACTTTTCCATATAGTTTTAAGTCTTTGGAGACTTGCAACAGAAGACAGATGGCCATTATTACCCCATCAGTAAATAAAATATCCCCAGAGCTGGATAAAACCATTGGCTGTGGCAGGAGTGAATTAACACACAACAGGAAGCTCCCTGACATCTCTTCTGTAATGATTTATTTTAGGGGTTAAACTTAAGTCAGTTGGAGACCCCTGCATTCAAAAGGAAACTCCCTAACACCTCTTCCTTAGCTATTTATCTAGGGAAATCAGTGGTGTGATAGTAAAGCCTTGTCTTATATGGAGATTTCTAAGTTCCATTGGTACTTGTTCTTCTCTCAAATGCCTTGATTTTATTTTTAATGGAGAGTAACAGTTGGGTGCGGAAGGTGATAAGTGGCAAGGTTGAGGGTAGGGGTGAGAGGCAGACTGAAAAAGACCTGGGAATAGGCCATAGGGTGTGACCTTAGGGCTAGGACTGAATAGGGAGGCTGCCAGAGATTGAGCAGTGTGGAGAGCTGCTATTAAGTTGTGAAAACCGACGCATTCAAGCATGTTGGAGCCTTTATAAACGATATGATAGCAGTAGTTTCGGAGTCTATATAAATGATACGAGAGCAATATTTCCAGAGTCTATATAAATGATGCAAGAGCAATATTTTCAGTCTATATAAACGATACGATAGCTGTATTTCCAGAGTCTATATAAATGATACGATAGCTGTATTTCCAGTCTGTATAAATGATACGATAGCTGTATTTCGTCTATATAAATTATACGATAGCTGTATTTCCAGTCTATATAAATGATACGATAGCTGTATTTCGTCTATATAAATTATACGATAGCTGTATTTCCAGTCTATATAAATGATACGATAGCTGTATTTCCAATCTATATAAACAATTCAATAGGTGTATTTCCAGAATCTCTATAAACTATACGATAGCAATATTTCCAGAGTCTGTATAAATGATAAGATAGCAATATTTCCAGAGTCTATATAAACGATACGATATCTGTATTTCCAGAGTGTATATAAACGATACGATAGCTGTATTTCCAGAGTGTATATAAACGATACGATAGCTGTATTTCCAGAGTCTGTATAAATGATACGATAGCTGTATTTCCAGAGTCTATATAAATGATACGATAGGTGTATTTCCAGAGCCTACATAAATGATACGATAGCAATATTTCCAGAGTCTATATAAACGATACGATAGCTGTATTTCCAGAGTCTATATAAACGATACGATAGCAATATTTCCAGAGTCTATATAAACGATTGGGTCTGGTTAGTACTTGGATGGGTGACCGCCTGGGAACACCAGATGCTGTTGGCATCCCTACGTGTTAAGTGGGGTTGGTGGAGGATTAGTGCCCCTCCCTGTAAAACAATTAACTCTAAGCCATTGGCCACCCCGTCAGGGATACATGGCGTCTGGCAATGAATGAATGAATGAATGAAATATAAACGATACGATAGCTGTATTTCCAGAGTCTATATAAACGATACGATAGCTGTATTTCCAGAGTCTATATAAATGATACAAGAGCAATATTTCCAGTCTATATAAATGATACGATAGCTGTATTTCATCTATATAAATGATACGATAGCTGTATTTCATCTATATAAATGATACGATAGCTGTATTTCCAGTCTATATAAATACGATAGCTGTATTTCCAGTCTATATGAACGATACAATAGGTGTATTTCCAGAGTCTCTGTAAACTATACGATAGCAATATTTCCACTCTATATAAACGATACAATAGGTGTATTTCCAGAGTCTTTAGAAACTATACGATAGCAATATTTCCAGAGTCTTTATAAACGATACGATAGCTGTATTTCCAGTCTATATAAATTATACGAGAGCAATATTTCTAGAGAACATAAACGATACGATAGCAATATTTCCAGAGTCTGCTGTATATAAACAACACGATAACAATATTTGTCTATATAAACAATACAATAGCAATATTTTCAGAGTGTGTATTATAAATGATACGATAGCAATATTTCCAGAGTCTGTATAAATGATAAGATAGCAATATTTTCAGAGTCCATGTAAATGATACGATAGCTGTATTTCCAGAGTCTATATAAACTATATGATAGCTGTATTTCCAGTCTATATAAATGATGCGATAGCAATATTTCCAGAGTCTACTAATCCTGTATTTTTTTAACTGAAGATGTAGCCTTATTAACCCCATCAGAGCTGTAAGTCCTCCCTGAGTTTTAAAATGCCTGGTGGTGGCAAGAATAAAACAATAAATCAATAAGGAAGAGGTGTTAGGGGAGGAGCTTCAAGAGTACCAGTCCCTGAGTTGTAAAAATTGCCAAGTAGTAGCAAGAATAAAACCAAAAATATATCACTAAGGGAGAGATGTTGGGGGAGTCAGGGAATTGGAAGTACTGTGTCAGTTTGAATTAATCTGACTTATTTTTTTTTACAAAATGCCTGCGTCTTTCTCCTTCTGCCTGCGTCTTTCTCCTTCTGCCTGCGTCTTTCTCCTTCTGCCTGCGTCTTTCTCCTTCTGCCTGCGTCTTTCTCCTTCTGCCTGCCTCTTTCTCCTTCTGCCTGCGTCTTTCTCCTTCTGCCTGCCTCTTTCTCCTTCTGCCTGCGTCTTTCTCCTTCTGCCTGCGTCTTTCTCCTTCTGCCTGCGTCTTTCTCCTTCTGCCTGCCTCTTTCTCCTTCTGCCTGCCTCTTTCTCCTTCTGCCTGCGTCTTTCTCCTTCTGCCTGCCTCTTTCTCCTTCTGCCTGCGTCTTTCTCCTTCTGCCTGCGTCTTTCTCCTTCTGCCTGCCTCTTTCTCCTTCTGCCTGCCTCTTTCTCCTTCTGCCTGCCTCTTTCTCCTTCTGCCTGCCTCTTTCTCCTTCTGCCTGCCTCTTTCTCCTTCTGCCTGCCTCTTTCTCCTTCTGCCTGCCTCTTTCTCCTTCTGCCTGCCTCTTTCTCCTTCTGCCTGCCTCTTTCTCCTTCTGCCTGCCTCTTTCTCCTTCTGCCTGCCTCTTTCTCCTTCTGCCTGCCTCTTTCTCCTTCTGCCTGCCTCTTTCTCCTTCTGCCTGCCTCTTTCTCCTTCTGCCTGCCTCTTTCTCCTTCTGCCTGCCTCTTTCTCCTTCTGCCTGCCTCTTTCTCCTTCTGCCTGCCTCTTTCTCCTTCTGCCTGCCTCTTTCTCCTTCTGCCTGCCTCTTTCTCCTTCTGCCTGCCTCTTTCTCCTTCTGCCTGCCTCTTTCTCCTTCTGCCTGCCTCTTTCTCCTTCTGCCTGCCTCTTTCTCCTTCTGCCTGCCTCTTTCTCCTTCTGCCTGCCTCTTTCTCCTTCTGCCTGCCTCTTTCTCCTCCTGCCTGCCTCTTTCTCCTCCTGCCTGCGTCTTTCTCCTCCTGCCTGCGTCTTTCTCCTCCTGCCTGCGTCTTTCTCCTTCTGCCTGTGTCTTTCTCCTCCTGCCTGTGACTTTCTCCTCTTGCCTGTGTCTTTCTCCTCCTGCCTGTGACTTTCTCCTTCTGCCTGTGACTTCTTTTCCTTTTACCAGTGACTGTATTTCCTTTCTCTCCCCTTCCTGTCCTCTCTCTACTGTTCCACCTTTTCTTGATAGTTCCTTAATTCTTTTGGCCCTACATTTCCCCCCTACTATCAGGCTAGACATTTGGTATTATGCCATGGATAGTTTAAGGCCCTGCCATTAACACTGCCCCATCCTTCCTTCCTCCCTATCCTCCCTTTCCTCCCTACCCTCCCCTTCCTCCCTACCCTCCCCTTCCTCCCTACCCTCCCCTTCCTCCCTACCCTCCCCTTCCTCCCTACCCTCCCCTTCCCCCCTACCCTCCCCTTCCCCCCTACCCTCCCCTTCCTCCTTGTGCATTAACACCAAACTGTTTCATCACCAAGCGTCTTCATGGCCAAAGCTGCTCCCATGCCCGTCTTGGTGCCATGTAGCCAGTGTGACTTGGTGCTGGTTCCCTGGTGCTGGTTCATTGGTGCTTCCTACTGTGACATGCTCTTAAATGCAGTGGCCAGGCATCTTGCACTGAATGGTTCCCTTACTTTGTTCATTTCATGTTTGGGAATATATTTTTGAACTGTAGTAGCTTCCTCATGTAATGCAGACTTTGAAATAGTCTCCAGAATTACTTCAGTAGATATAGATAAATAGATATAGATGGATAAAGCACTCAGGGAGTATGGTGAATTATCTTTAGGTGTATTAGCAGTGGTTACAGTTTCTGCCATTTTTCTAAATCTGGCCATCGTCTAAGTCGTTCAGTGGGTTAAGGTGGTGTTGGCTAATGCTTTGAATGTGTCAGGTGGTTGTGCTGCTGTGTTTACTGTAGGTGCCTGGTGGTGTAGTGGGTTAAGGTGGTGCTGGCTAATGCTTTGAATGTGTCAGGTGGTTGTGCTGCTGTGTTTACTGTAGGTGCCTGGTGGTGTAGTGGGTTAAGGTGGTGGTGTCTGATGCTTTGAATATGTCAGGTGGTTGTGCTGCTGTGTTTACTGTAGGTGCCTGGTGGTGTAGTGGGTTAAGGTGGTGTTGGCTGATGCTTTGTGTCAGGTGGTTGTGCTGCTGTGTTTACTGTAGGTGCCTGGTGGTGTAGTGGGTTAAGGTGGTGTTGGCTGATGCTTTGAATGTGTCAGGTGGTTGTGCTGCTGTGTTTACTGTAGGTGCCTGGTGGTGTAGTGGGTTAAGGTGGTCCAGCCAGATGTGCTTTGGAATATTAATAGGTCTGTTCATCTGTGGCAAAGCTAACAGGTCTAGAAGTGGTACTTTTTTTTTTCTCCAAGGAAAGTGTAAATATCTGCTGTTGGAGAGCTTTGAGTGATTTTATGAAATATAAAGCTGCTCAGCCTGAACTTTTGTTGATTTATCATGTCAGCCATTGCCTAAGCTGACTATTGGGTGCATTTCAGTTTGACTTTAAGGAAGCATTGTAGTGGCCTATGAAGTACAAAGTTGCTCAGCTTGAAATTTTGATTTGATTTGATAGGTCAGCTGTTGCATCAGCTGATTATTAAAGAGTTGTCAGTTTTGGCCATAAGGAGGCATTTTAATACTAGTTTTACATTCTGAGTTTGAAAGAGAAACTTAAATATTGACTGCAGTCTGTGCAGATAGGCTCTTGTTGTTTAGGTACAGAATTTAAACTTGTGATCTTGAGTTTAGGTAATCCAGTTGGCTGGTGTTTGAAGGTTAGGTGTGTGTGTGTGTGTGTGTGTGTGTGTGTGTGTGTGTGTGTGTGAGATTAGGTCAGTGGGTGTAGGTGTAGAGTAGGTTAGTGGGTGTTGTAAGTTTGGTCAGTGGGTGTTGGTGTAGATAAAAGCACAGCTAATGTGTTGTTATATTTGCAGGAAACAGATGGCGTCCAGCAAGATCTATGAAGATATCAAGATGGCAAGATGAAGCCAGCTGGGTAAAGAAGCCAGCTGGGTAGAGGAATATGCTATTGGTAATGTGTTAAAACTGCATCTCAATCATTTTGCTTTAACTTGGCCTTAAAATACCTTGCTAGTCACGAAGAAGTGCTGTGGAAAGGTTTCAACGACCTAAAATTACCATCTTTGAATCGTGTTTAGCTGTACTGTATTAGATCAAAATTAGTGATGTTAGTCATGCAGTGCTGTGGAAAGGTTCTAGAGCCAGTGATTGTGTCTTTGCTACTGAACTAAGTTAAGTCAGCTGTCAGAGGATATGTCTTGGCCAAGTTTAAGTGAAAGAACTGTATTTGTGTGTACAGAAAGTCCTCGTTTATGCTAGTCATGAAGAAGTGCTGTTTTCATGTACGTTAAATGCAAGTAATTGTCATTGTGTTCCCTGGCTGGTTTATATGGTAATGCTGAAGTGATGTATTTTGTGGCCAGGCTTATCTGAACAGGAACATGTTGGTCTGCTGGCTGCATTGGCCCTTATCCTGTAGTCCACCATTTTCATTTATGGGATGATAGGGAGGTATTAGACTAGTAACCAAGGAGACTCGTGTACTCCACCATCTTTGGAGGAAAGGGAGAGAATTGGGGCATGTTTTGTTTGATGGCATTGTGAATTGAAGTATGTTGTTGATCAACCCCAGTCTGCCTGGCCAAGCAGATCCATCAACCACAGGCAAGCAACAGCCTTGCCACCTCCTTTAGTGAACCAGTGTTCCCCTGTGGCAGACAGAGCCCTGCAACGGCAAGGTGCGTTGAATAGTGTGGAGGTTTGGTTCCTGGATGGATGCTGCATTTGCATAATCCAGTTAATGTGAGCACCATAGCAGGCCCCACATCACCCCATTATTTGGTGATATGGTTACCACCCAACATTGTAAATGGTTTCCTGGGCTGCAGGAAACCATTAGGCTTGTCACCTGGTGTAAAACCACATGAAGTGGCAAGAAGAGAAAAAGTGACAGGAAGGAAAGGGAGAAGTAGGGAGTGAGGACAAACAGAATGATAAAGTTGAAGGAAGAATAGGTATTACTACAGTGCAATCTTCAAACCTCTAAAGTTCAAGTGCCATAATTTATGAAAAATGTCATTTTTATTTCCCAAACTTAGCTCGGAAATAACCAGAGACTAGTAAAAAAAAAAATTCCTAGCTACACCCATCTGGTACTGATGACCTCACCATAAAGTGTGTGGTCACCCATAATAATAATTTCCTTTCCTCCTCTTGGGTAAGCTCTTTCTTATTTGAGTCAGTTTTATCATATCCAAATTTGACCATAAATGTGGCTTCAAACAGGTGTCCTGGCTTTACCAATTAGTGCAGTGCTGGGTACAAAACTGATGCAGTATAAGAATGCAGCCACCAGTACTTAGTGTGTGTGTTGTGAAATGATTGGTGATGGAAACTACCATTTATGACAAATTTGACAGTTCAGTGCTGTACCAACTGAAACTAGAGTAAATAACTCATTGCAGGTGTTGTCAAAGATAGCGGTGGTGTTAAACCTGACAGTGTATGACATTACAAAGCAGTGTGATAAGGTTTTTAAGTTTTTGAGTGGAATTATGGTAAATATTCCTTTATCACACAACACCATGCAACACCACTTGTCAGATGTCAACTGATTTTATTCACTTTTGACTGAAGCATGATTGTTGGTAGGCAGCAGTCTTAGTGTAATTCTAATAGATCATTTGCATCACAGTTAAACCACTGTGCAATCTATTTATGAGCAGATATAAACCACCACCATCATCCATTTTTTTTCAGACACACACACGTACTTAAGTATTTCATCACTGAGATTGCAATATTTCTGCAAGATTATAGTAATGCAGACTGGCAGTAATTGTACATATCATGTCATAAAATAAACTGTATAATCAGTGCACAATATGTGAAGTGTAGCATCACGTATGGGTAGGTTATATGGTTACCACCCAGCATTGTAAATGGTGTTCTGGCTTACAGGAAACCATTAGGCATTTACTCATTGTAAAGCCACCTGAAAAGGAAGGAGTAATAAAAATTGACAGGAAAGATGTGAGAAATAGGGAGAGACGAGGACAGAAACAAAAATAATGGAGATAGTGGGCAGTGCTACATCAAGGAGTGGATGGTGGCTGCTGAAAGATGTAAATATTCATGTTCAGTACTGTAGTTTTTACGTAAATAAATGAATGCATAATTACTGTCCCTTACAACTCACTGATTGATGTTAAATATGAATAGAACTGCTAAGTGTTTTAGAACAAGGGGACATACACAAGATGAGGAAAGGAAATGTGAAAGAATCACTTCATGGTTTGTTGTGATTATTGTACTGATCCTTGAGTTAAGAGATGAGATAAATGGTAGTGTTAACAATGGAAAATAGGATGCCTGAAGCCAGCTAGTTAGCCCAGACAACAAAGCTTGTGTCAAAAGCATGTCTAAACCATGAGAGTTAAGACAGCCACAGAAATGCTTTATTAAAAGTTCAAATTTTTCAAAAGTATCAAAAGGACACAAGAACTTCGAATTTAAGAGGTTGCACTGTATATCAAGTGAGTGGATGGTCACAGTCACCTACCACCTGCAGGACTAGTAACCTAGGAGACACATGAAAGCAAGCCTCCTGTACCTGTAAAGTGTATTGGTATAGCACATTGATATGACTAGTAG
Organism: Coenobita brevimanus; assembly: GCF_032717465.1. Classification (NCBI taxonomy): domain Eukaryota; kingdom Metazoa; phylum Arthropoda; class Malacostraca; order Decapoda; family Coenobitidae; genus Coenobita; species Coenobita brevimanus. The sequence continues at coordinate 36,100 of NW_027644521.1, forward strand.
CCATAACCAAGGAGACTGCCACCTCATGAAGGCAACTTTCTCCATTGTCTGTTAAATTTGTTATAGCATGTTATCAAACCTGACAGATCCCTGTTCCCTTTTGTCTCAGGTGATGGCAGTGTGTAGTATGATTGGAGGGTTGATACAACTAGTAACCAAGGGTGATGGTATCTAGGGCTGGTGGTGGTACTGTCAAAGCTGAGGGAGTGTGGCCATGTGTGGATTACCACTAGGGTGTGGGAAGGAATTACAACTTGTTCAGTGTTGGTGAGAGGCTGTGTATGTGGTGTTAGAGGTAGACTGTGAAAAATGCTGACATGGTGTGTGTGAGGGGGAGCATATGGAGATTTCAGGCATGAAAGGATTAGTCTTGCTGTTGAGTGTGTAGATGATTTATTTTTATTTTTATTTTGAGGACATGCTATGTGCTGGAGGTGGAGCTGGTGTTAGCTGTGTGGCTAGGATAAGAAGTGGCTGGAGGAAGTTCAGGGAGCTGTTGCCTCCTGACATTGAGAGGGCTCTTCCTCAGTGCTAAGGGATCTTTGTATGTGGCACGTGAGACCTGGGCAGTGAAAGATGAGGATGTTCATAGGCTTAAACATACAGTAATGACAATGATTAGATTTGTTTGTAGTGCCTCCTTGAATGACAGGCCTTGGGAAGGGTGTTAGGACTGCAGTTGAAGAGTTGAGAAGAATGGGACTTGAATGTATTGATGTAGTGATGAGGAGGGGTAGGTTGAGATGGTATGGACATGTGGAGAGGATGGAGGGTGAGAGCTGTGATTGTTTAGGGTTGAGTTGTGAGAGGCAGACTAAAAAAAAGACCTGGGATGAAGTCAGAGTGAGACCTCAGGGATACGGGACTGGACAGGGAGACTGCCAGAGATCAAGTAGTATGGAGAGATGCCATTAGGTGACCAAGGCTAACTAATGCAGGCATGTTGAAGCCTTTGTAAGCGATAGGAAAATAAACGAAGTAACCAAGGAGACTGTCATACCTCATAGTTAAGGACCATCAAACAATGCAACCCCTCTCCCGCCCCTCTCCATTTTTTTTTTCAAATTGGTGCAACCCCTCTATTTATTTATTTTTTCAAACAATGCAACCCCTATCCCCCCTATCTTTTGTTTTTTTTCAGTAAAGTGTTTCTGTAAAGCTTAGTCAGGGTGCAAAATTTGCCATTACCAGTTGTATGGTGGGAATACTGTTAGTTTAGGCCATACCTGTGGCTAAACGAGGACATCTGTATATGCACTGTACAGTATTTGTGGATGTGGGAGCATCTCTTGGCCAGTCAGTCAGACCATATGATTTTTCAGCAGAACTTCACTCGTGTAGATTTAAATATATTGTGGCCCTTCATGATCCCACATCCATTACTTATATATGTGTTGACCATATTTTCTTTATTCCAATAAATGCATCTTTAATGTATATGCTTCTTTATTATAAATGTTTCAATATTTTGTGTAGTGGAGTAGAGTTTATCGCCTTTTAAGACTAATGAAAAACAGCTGGATTTTGACAAGACAGTCTTATAATTTCCGATATTTGAGAGGTAGTAAAATTAATTGTGCTTTTTAAATCTAACGTCAGTTGCTTTGCCAATGAGTGAAATATTGCTTCAACCTTTAATAAAATTACTAAACACATAACCAAAGAACTGCAGCTAAACAATAAGTAAATGCATGCTCCTGGTGCAGGCCAAAAATTATTTGAAACATCTCGACATATTGCATCAATGGCACATAGTGATGCAGGTTGCCAATTTTTATTCCATCTGACTACAACTGTTGCATGTTTATCTCATTTGTACTGCTGTGTCAATGGTCACTGCCCCTCCGAAACGTCTGCTTGCATCCTTCCACCACCCTGGCGGGTGCGTAGCACCTGTCTAGCAGCAAACTCTCATCCCTTTTCTGTCCAGCTATCAAATGCAGGAGTTAACCTTCATGTACGCAATAGGTCAACTCTGGAACTGCTTTTCACTCTTCCTACTGCGTATGACCCTCCAGTCTTTTTAATGCTGTGTCCAGGCATCTCAAGATGAACGATCTTGAATTTGGCCCTTAACTTAGTTTTTTGTTTGAGGGAACAGTCGTTCAGGTTTTCTAGCATTTGGTTCCCTCTTCCCTGCATAAAATAATGATTTAAATTGTTGTGGGAACAACATAGCCTAAAAATTACCTGCTGTAGTGTTCATCTGTCATGTTGGACTAAAAGACCTGTTGCCTGGGTCTGAATGGCTTGGTAGGCCAGGAACAGCAGTACTGATTTTATACATACAGTACTTTATTAGTTGCCTACTTGCACCAGACCATGAGCAATAGATTTAAACTTCAGCCAGTCTTGGTTAAGATGTGTGTCTGTTTATGACCAAGAAATTAACAAGGGTTATATAAACTGTAGAAGCCAATTCATAAGTAACCTTGTAATTTTTTAGAAGTGCTATTCCAAGGTTTTTTAAGGGAACAAAGTCTTAAAAGGCGAGAAATATTACTTCATTGCTTTTAAAAATGTGGCCATATTACTTTTTTTTTTTTTTTTTTTTCAAAGATCTGTTATTGGTAGGTAGGTTATGGCAGCATTCCACGAGTTTAGTAAGAAATCATATGTCATTTGGTTGTCTATGCTCCATGAATTAGATATGGGAGACTGAGGGATGGAGTGGAGTGGGAGAGAATTAACTAGGAGTGTATGTGATTGAGGTAGGAGGGGAGACCAAGGATGAGATGGAGGGCTGGAGTGAGAGACTAACGGCCAATTCACACTATACGGTTCGTCTTCGTAGGGTTAAGGTTCATTTGCTATGTCACTGTTCACACTATATGTCCATGATCTCGTCAGTCTGCGTGCAGCTGTGGCTCCGACAAGAAGCCTCGGAAATTAGTGTAAAGCAGCTTGCTGCAACTGTCAATTTTGCACAACTACTTAGGTGACAATGCCACTGATGTTACAACCATGAATGTCATGAACAATGCAAGCTCTTTAGTAGACATAACTAGACAGGGAGGAAATGCTCCACAAGGTGCATTCCTTGTAAAAGAAATTTAAAAGATTCTTGAAGTCCCACTGGTTCTCTTCCATGGAATTTAAAAGATTCTTGAAGTGCCACTGGTTTTCTTCCATGGGCGTATAGAGGGTTGAGAGAGAACCTACCAATGGTTATGAACAGGATGTTGGGAGAACCTGTGAATGGTAATGGATAGGGTGTTAAGAGATACCCTATGAATGATAATGAATAGGATGAAGGATAAAATGCTATTTGTCACACTGTTAAAATAAAATAGTGAAATATTTAAATATCTTACCCAATTTTTCCAATCCCTCTCCTATTAATTTCCATATTTTTTCTTTCATATGGTTATCGTTGTATTTTCTGTTGCCCCTGTCATATAGTTCCTCGTAGCCTCTGACCAGTTCTAATAACTTCTCGTCACTCATGACTACTTATAGTACTGTTCACGGCCAAAAGCAGTGACAGGCTAAAGTTGTCCTCTGTTGTCTGTAAACACACCGTGACTGATAGGTATTGATGTTCACACTGATCGGTGGAGGTACGGAGCGTTTCCATACGTATACGTTTCGTTCGTTAGAGATTTCTTCCAAATGTAGGCGATCCATACGAGTGAAAGCCGCACGAAAGATGAACAATAAACGGAAAATATAGTGTGAACAGCCCCATTGATTTCGATAAAATAATTAACGTACGAAAGCCGTACGGAGACGAACCGTGTAGTGTGAATCGGCCCTAATGTGTGAGGTGGAGGGGGGGGAAGGAAACTGAGGGATTGAGTAGAGGATGTTGTAAATTGAAATGGGAAGGAGAGGGAAACTAACTAGGAGTGTATGTGAGTAAGGTGGATGTGGGGTAAGAGGGAGGGGGAGACTGAGGATGAGGTGGAGGGATGAGTGGAGGTATATAGGAGAGGAGGGTGTAAGTTGGGGGTGGAGTATGAGAGTGAGGTGGAGGGATGGAATAGAGGTATGAGAGGGAGGTGTAAGTGGGGGGGGGATGGAGAGAGAGACTAAGTAGGGGTTTGTGAGAGTGAGGTGGAGGTGGGGAAAGTGGCAGGGGGAGACTGAGGATGAGATGGAGGGATGGAGTGGAGAGGTGCATGAGAGAGGAGGGTGTAGGAAGATTAATTCTGAGAGTGTATGTGAGTGAGGTGGAGACTGAGGATGAGATGGAGGGATGGAGTGGAGAGATATATGAGAGGGGGGTGTGAGTTGGGGGAATGGAGAGTAGGAAACATAATCAGGAGGGTGTAAGTTGGGGGTGGAGTATGAGAGTGAGGTGGAGGGATGGAATAGAGGTATGAGAGGGAGGTGTAAGTGGGGGGGATGGAGAGAGAGACTAAGTAGGGGTTTGTGAGAGTGAGGTGGAGGTGGGGATAGTGGCAGGGGGAGACTGAGGATGAGATGGAGGGATGGAGTGGAGAGGTGCATGAGAGAGGAGGGTGTAGGAAGATTAATTCTGAGAGTGTATGTGAGTGAGGTGGAGACTGAGGATGAGATGGAGGGATGGAGTGGAGAGATATATGAGAGGGAGGTGTGAGTTGGGGGAATGGAGAGTAGGAAACATAATCAGGAGGGTGTATGTGAGTGAGGTGGAGGGAGAGGCAGGGGGTGTAATCTGGGGGGAGGGCAGGTAGATGGTAGTGGACAGGGAGGAGATATGTACCCTCACAGGATGAAGGTGTCAGGCTATAGGTAGATATAGCATGTCCACACTTTCACATTGTTATAGTAATATGGCCATTATGTTTGTAGTTTTATTTGTTTGCTTGAGATTATACTCTGAACTTTAGCTTGGCCTAAAATTATAAATCTTTCCAGCCTGAATTATGAGTTGTAACTTTCTTAAAACAGGATAGTAGGCACAGTGTGAAAAGGATTATGAGTAATAGCATTGCCTTTCTGTGCCTCGAGTTACTCTTATGTGACACAGCTGGAAAAGACTGAGAAATTGGGCCAAGTTAGTGAAGAGTAAATATTGTTCAGTGGAATGTGATTTTGTTGTTATTTAACATGCATCACAACCAGTCCATGTTGGTATTTTTGAACCTCTTCAGTACTGTTTACATCATTTCTCAGTGTATTGTAGCTGTGTCCCAGATGATTGTATTCTTGCTGCTGCCAGACGATTTTACTCAGCTTAGGAAGGGGGTCTGATACTGAAGGGAGACTGTCTCCTCCAGTATGAGATTGCACTCCAAGCTGAATAAAATCGTGTGGCATCAGCAGGAATAAAATGTCCTCATACTGAAGGGGTTAATTGGCTCATGTCTTTTGTATACTGTGTCATGTTGATTAATGGTCCAACTGCTTCCGTTTTAACATGCCTTAGCAAACACAACGTTGCGTGGTGCACACCGTGTTTAGCAATGCATGTTAAGTAGCCCTTTTGATCACTCTGTTGTATGCCATGTGTTCTTGTATAGCTCTGCCTGGCATTAGCTGGGCAGAGCAATACAAGACATGGCATCTACACAGTGATTTGAAGGGCACGGTCTTGGAAGCATCTTGGGGTAGGGCGCAGAACCTATCTCGATAAATCGGCCACGAAAATACGGACTGGCAACCCTCCCTTAGGGTTCCCAGTCCTTATTTCTCTGGCCGATTTATCGAGATAGTTTTTTTTTTCACCTTCTTCACTTAAATGTATCTTAGTGGAAATAAAACCAATGTATTTACCATGTCTTTATTATATATACATATACCTTTTTTGTATATTACTTATATGTATAGTACTTATATATGTATAGTACTTATATATGTATAGTACTTATATATGTATAGTACTTATATATGTATAGTACTTATATATGTATAGTACTTAATATATGTATAGTACTTAATATATGTATAGTACTTATATATATGTATAGTACTTATATATGTATAGTACTTATATATGTATAGTACTTATATATGTATAGTACTTATATATGTATAGTACTTATATATGTATAGTACTTATATATGTATAGTACTTATATATGTATAGTACTTATATATGTATAGTACTTATATATGTATAGTACTTATATATGTATAGTACTTATATATGTATAGTACTTATTATATGTATAGTACTTTGAAAAATATCAGAAAGAGAATACCAATAGACATTGAATAGTATGAAGGAGACATCACTTCATACTATTCATGTCTATTGGTATTCTTTTTCTGATATTTTTCAAAGTACTATACATATATAAGTACTATACATATATAAGTAACTTATAACATTCAAACTTTAGCACTTAGAACTTAAAAGGACAATATAAAAAGACATTAAAGAACAAAAACATATATTATGAACTTAAAGGACAATATACAAAGACATTAAAGAATAAAAGAAACATATATTAAAAACAAACAAAACAAGACATGGAGCAGGACATGGCAGATGACAGGGAAGGACACAGCATAGATGACAGGGCAAGAACAGCAGGACATGACACACATGATGGAAGGACAGAGCATAGATGATGCAAGGGCAAGACAAGCAGGATACAGCAAAAGATGGAAGGGAAGGGCAGGGCACAGCAAGAGTGCAGATGACAGTGCATGGGTGTAGAGCAGGACAGGGGTGGCAGGGCACAAAGCACGACATAGCACAGATGATGGAAGGGCACAACTGAGCAGGTCATAGCAAGGTAAGACAAGCAGGATACAGCAAGAGATGGAAGGGCAGGACACCATAGGCAAGAACAGCAGGACACAGGGTAAGAATAGCAAGGAGGGGAGGACAGACCAAGGAGGGGAGGACAGACCAAGGATGGCAGGGCACAGCAAGAGTGCAGATGACAGTGCATGGGTGTAGGGCAGGACAGGGGTGGCAGGGCACAAAGCACGAAATAGCACAGATAATGGAAGGGCACAACAGACCAGGTCATAGGAAGGTAAGACAAGCAGGATACAGCAAGAGATGGAAGGGCAGGACACCCTAGGCAAGAACAGCAGGACACAGGGTAAGAATAGCAAGGAGGGGAGGACAGACCAAGGATGGCAGGGCACAGCAAGAGTGCAGATGACAGTGCATGGGTGTAGAGCAGGACAGGGGTGGCAGGGCACAAAGCATGACATAGCACAGATGATGGAAGGGCACAACAGAGCAGGTCATAGCAAGGTAAGACAAGCAGGATACAGCAAGAGATGGAAGGGCAGGACACCCTAGGCAAGAACAGCAGGACACAGGGTAAGAATAGCAAGGAGGCCAAGGATGGCAGGGCACCCTAGGCAAGAACAGCAGGACACAGGGTAAGAATAGCAAGGAGGCCAAGGATGGCAGGGCACAGCAAGAGTGCAGATGACAGTGCATGGGTGGCAGGGCACAGCAAGAGTGCAGATGACAGTGCATGGGTGGCAGGGCACAGCAAGAGTGCAGATGACAGTGCATGGGTGGCAGGGCACAGCAAGAGTGCAGATGACAGTGCATGGGTGGCAGGGCACAGCAAGAGTGCAGATGACAGTGCATGGGTGGCAGGGCACAAAGCATGACATAGCACAGATGATGGAAGGGCACAACAGAGCAGGTCATAGCAAGGTAAGACAAGCAGGATACAGCAAGAGATGGAAGGGCAGGACACCCTAGGCAAGAACAGCAGGACACAGGGTAAGAATAGCAAGGAGGGGAGGGCAGGACAGGGGTAGCAAGGAGGGGAGGGCAGGACAGGGGTAGCAAGGAGGGGAGGGCAGGACAGGGGTAGCAAGGAGGGGAGGGCAGGACAGGGGTAGCAAGGAGGGGAGGGCAGGACAGGGGTAGCAAGGAGGGGAGGGCAGGACAGGGGTAGCAAGGAGGGGAGGGCAGGACAGGGGTAGCAAGGAGGGGAGGGCAGGACAGGGGTGGCAAGGCAGGGCAGGACAGGGGTGGCAAGGCAAGGCAGGGCATGGCTGCACATTGCAAGGGTGTAGGGGAGGGCATGGCTGCACATTGCAAGGGTGTAGGGGAGGGCATGGCTGCATATTACATGGGTGTAGGGGAGGGAAGGAAAGTACAAGGGGGGAGGGGAGGGAAGGAAAGTGCAAGGGTGCAGGGCAGGTAAGTGATGGCAGGACAGGACATGGTTGACAGAACAGGGATGGAAGGAAAGGACATGGCTGACAGAACAGGGATGGAACGACAGGACAAGGATGACAGGAACAGCAAGGGACACCTAGTAAGGCAAAGCAAGGGTGGGGGTGGTAGGGTGGGTTGCAGGGTGGTAAGGTTAGGAAGAGGAAGAAAGAGGGGAGGAAGGGGAAAGAAGAAAAGGGAGAGAAGAACGAGGAGAAGAGGAGGCCTAATACAATAAGAGGAGGAGAGGAAGCCTAATACAAAAAGGGGAGGACGAGGAAGGAAGAAAAGAATGAGGAGGAGGAAGGAGAACAATGAGGAGGGGAACAGGAAGGAAGAAGAGGAAAAGAACAACAAGGAGGAGAAGAGGAAGCCTAATACAATATGGGGAGGAAGAGGAAGGAAGAGAAGAACAACGAGGAGGAGAAGAGGAAGCCTAATACAATACTTAACTATATGAAGTACTAAAACACACAGAGAATAAACACTCAACTTTGTTTTCCTTTGTAATATTAATGCCAGCAAGGGGTATCATTAGTTTATGCTTCAAAAACTGCTTGTGGGTCAAATAATAATAATAATAATAATTTACTGGCAAACCCCTATCAGTAATTCCTCATTTAAGATACTTTCACTAAGCACAGTCTCTCTCTTAATGTCACTCAAAAATACACTTTTCACAAACTTCTTAATTAATCTCAAAGGTGTGCTGTGAAAGATCAATGTTAATTCATCTAAAAATATAATTTTTTTAAATTTAACACAAATAAATCTTGCTAGTTAGTTCTGTCTTGCATATGATCCTTAAATGCTGGAGAAAAAGTCCCTCTTGCTGGGACCCGACCCTAACTTCACGCAATCAGCAATTTACAGGAATATATATCAATTATTAAATGAGGAATTACTTACTGCTGGCATTATACACAAACAAAACTCACAATTTACACATATTCTGTTTTTAAACTGTGTGGAAAATGTGCCACTAGATCTCAGATGATGTGTTTATATATACAGTATTTCAAAGCTATGCATATATATACTGAGGTGTACATGATGGGCCTGTAGAAACAGTTCAGTATTTTTATATCATTTGTATCGTACTATTCATGAAGGCTCCAACATGCATTCATTGGCCATAGTCACCTAATGGTGGCTGTCTATGCTGCTCAATCTCTGGCAGCCACCCTATGACCTTGTCTCGTATTTTTTTCCCAGTCTGCCTCACAACCCTACTCCCGAAATTCACACTTCTCACCTTACGCACCCAATTGTTATAAAATTGCAGTGCAGGGCAGACACCTTCAGGTGGTGGCACTGATATAACCAGGCCATGTCCAGTGAAAAGGGCCAGATGCTCACTCACTGACCATTTAAGCCCCTGGAATCCTGACTACCTCACATATTTCTCCCTACATAAGTGCTTCAAAATTATCAACTCCAGGACTTTCCTATTCCAGACCAACACCACTACAATACCAGCTGGTGTTCTCAGTGCCAAAAATCCCTCGTGGCTAAACACACAGACACAGGACAACAAGGGGACTCTCAATGCAGAAAAACACGAACACATAAACCACCACCACAACCCAACAAGACCTCCACACAGAGTTATAAGGCTGCCTCCTCCCCCCAGCCTCACTATGTACCTCTTCATAATAACTAATCCCATGAAACAGTGAAATTTTTAGTACTGAGACAGGAATGAGTCTCCTTGATTACTAGTTCAACTGACCCTCCAGTCTGGCCCCACTTTGTCAGAGGAACATAAAAGCATTACTGCCATTCAAACCACCAAGGAAGTTGTACTAGACCTATTACTTGACCACTGCCCCAAATTAGAAAGTTACCTAAATCCAAATAAAATGTGCAACCATTTCTATTTTTCCTCCTTTTTCTCTTATTTCCTTGGTTTTCTGTTAATAATTTATCCTGTACATACTCCCTACCTAGCCACTACAGCCATTCAAAGCCTATAACACTGCACGCCAGCACTACATTTCACAAGATATAGTCAATATTTTTTTTCTCGCCCCTAAAACGGCCCCCATTCAGAAGGAACTGTGCTGTGAAAATACATGGAATATCACAGTACAGGTCATCGGCTCCGACCACCTGCACTTGTCGCAGTCCGCCGATGGCTGTGGCCGTCAACCTCTTATTTTTTATTTTTTTTTAATTCCAGTACTTTATTATTTCAGAGTGTACACAGCTTTTTTTATAAATAAATATATATATATACAGTACTTTATTTGTATTATTTCACACTGTACCTAGCTACCTATACACACAAGGCCACTACAGACATCCACAAATCTGCAGCCAAACAGGACCCTTCAAAAACCATCACCAGACACCCACCCTTCACAAACAACCCTACCCAGAGAAACACCAATACACCTACTCTCTCTCACCCTCTCTTTACTCTAACTTTGTCTAAAAATGCCTTGTGCTCTCTCTCATGGATCTATCTATCTATCTATTGCCAGACGCCTTAATCCCGTACGGGATGGCCACAAACGTATCGCCTCTCATGGATGCTGGGTTGTAAGCATAGTATATAAACACTAAAATACGATGCTGGTTATGAAGAAGAGCTATGGAAGGCATGTCATAAAAACTTGCATTACAGAAAGTACTTTAAAAAAATCTGTAAGCCAAGAAACTGTTTACAATGCTGGGTGGTAACCATATAATCAAACCATATGTGCTCCCTATGTGTCAACAAGTGGGTTGGTGAAGGGTTAGTGCCCCTCCCCATAAATAAAAGTCAAATGGCCTCCCCCTTATGGGATTATGGCAGCTGGCAGTAGGCAGACAGATAGATATTCTCATCCTATACCCAACACTTAAATTCACAAGGATACATATTTTCTTTCCTACCCCCTTAAAACGGCCCCCATTCCAACAGAACCATACTGAGAAAAACACATGGAATTTCACAGTACAGGTCACCGGCTCCGTCCACCTGCAATACCTGTAGCCAAAGTGCAGATCCACCAGTGGCTGTGGCCGTCATCCACTTTTTTTCTCTCTCTCTTTTCTAACTTTATTTCTACTACTTCAGACGGTACATAGCAACTACCTAGATATACATGGCCACTACAGCCAAACAGAAGCCTTCAAGAACCATCATGAGACACCCACCCTTCAGACACAACCACATCCAGAAAAACACAACCTATACTCTCTCTCTCTTTTTACTCTAACTTGATCTAAAAATGCCCTGTGCTCTCTCTCATGGATGCTGTATTGTAAGAATACAGTATATAAGCACTAAAATATGATGCTGGTTTTGAAGAACAGCTATGGAAAGCATGTAATAAGAACTTACATTACAAAGAGTACTTACAACCTATTCTCATCCTATACCCAACACTATTTTTCAGAAGGATACATATTTTTTCCTACCCTCTTAAAACGGCCCCCATTCCAAAGGAACTGTGCTGTGAAAAGCATATGGAATTTCACAGTACAGGTCACTGGCTCCGACCATCTGCAATACCGGTGGCCTAAGTGCAGTCCAGTAGCCCAAGTGCAGTCCGCCAAGTGGCTGTGGCCGTCATCCACTTTTTTTTTTTTTTTTTCTACTATTTCAGATGGTACATAGCTACTACCTAGATATACAACAGAAACCTTCAAAAACCATCACCAGACACCCACCCTTCAGACTCAACCATACCCAGAGAAACACAACTCTAACTTGGTCTAAAAATGGCTTATGCTCTCTCATGAATGCTGAGTTGTAAGAATACAGTAAACAGGCATTAAAATATGATGCCTGTCACAATGAAAAGCTATGGAGTGAATGCAGGTCTAATGTTTTGTTTCTGCCAGTGGGACACGTTAAAAAAAAAACTACCAAAACATGAAAATTTGTGCCAAGTTAGAGTGAAATGAGTATACCCAGACTTCAACACAATCATCATCTTTCTCTACTTCAATGCCAACACAATACACAACTCACACACAATGCACTATGCCCACAGTGTAATGCTTCCTGCCACACCACACCACACTCACATTTACCACAGTGTAAGGCCTCCCCCCCCTCACCACAACACACTACTACAAACACTCACCACATGTACCACAGTGTAGGCCTCCTCCCACACACCACACCACAACTACCACAACAGACAATCCTTCAACATATACCTTTGGGGCTGCCAGGGTTTCTGTAGTCAGTCAAGTGGGATTACAAGCCAAGATTTACTAATACATAGCAAATATTCTTCAAAACAGCATAATTTTGATATAATAGGTTTATCATCCACTGACAAAGGAATTCAATTTATCATGAGAATTAATTTGCTGGAAGGGAAGGTTATGACGGCCAATACAGGTGATAGGAGGGTCAGAGGCATGTAATGATTTTAGCACTACAACAACAGGGTCTCTCTATCTCTCATGACAGAAATATTTGAGGTGGGAGCAAAGAACAAAGAATAAACAAGCATTAAGGGGGCCAACTATCAGTACCATGCCTAGTGAAGTGGACTAATCATCATCATCATCATCTTCGTAACCAATTATTTTTCAATCATCGTAACCATTTTTTTTTTCTTTTTCAAGCAGTCACTCCTAACCTGTTTATTTATTTTTTTTACACATGGATAAAATGCATAGGGCCCATAAAGCAAAGAGGAAACCCAAGAGAGAGTGAAACTAACTGCAAGCCCAATGAAATGGCTCATACACTCATTCACTTACCATTCAAATCCTAGTATCTTACACACACACACACACACACACACACAAAACCATGGGGACATCACACATCCTTGCTCTCTCTAATCATAAACCACGACAACCCAACCCAACAGACATCAACACCATCACAAACACCCAAACGATACACAGACCAAGAAAACGCAACAATGAAGGAGAAATATCAACAGCATAGCCTAAGAATCAGCATAACGATAGTAATTCTAAAAACGTATCAACCATTGGCTGTCATGTTGGAGACCTTGCAACTTTATACAACATCGTCTGCCATCATCCAATCCTATATCACCCCATAAGGAGCGTAGGAAGCCAGGGCTAGGCATACTGCACAAAATTATCTGCTCAACACATAATACTGCTGATTTCTGAGATGCCCTGGGTTGAAAGACGATAGAGACCTGACAGGCAAATTGGTTCTTGCTCATGCTTAGGAAAATATGGCAAATGACTGTGTGATAGGAAGAGATATATCAAAATAGTTTAGTCTATGGGCACCCCAGGATCTCTCCCTACCTATCTATCAATCTATCTATAGCCTGACGCCCTAATCCATATAGTTATAAAATTTCAAACGCGTGGCACATTTCCCACACACCGATAAAAGTATAACATATTCCAATTCAACATATAACTATAGTCAGTTTATTTCCATCTGACAAAACAAGGCAACTTTTATCACTTCAGTACTAAATCACTGATGTATAAAATTCAGTATGCCTTAGTGATGGGGTACGGATGAGTCTCCTGGGTTAATAGTCAAATTAACTCTCCAGTCTGACTACACTTGGCCATAAAGCTAACGGTTATGAATCTCTGTCAGGTGATGCAAACTGACTATAGAATAAATCAACAGAAATAAAGACACCAAAAAAACACTCCCACATCAATATATAAAACATAGTCAGCCACAGGAAAAATAATATAAATAACATAAACCGTATTAACGATAAATGTTCGTATATATGCAGGGAAAAATCTTGTTAATCTCTCACCTAAATGAAGGGAATCAACTGCTGTGTTTAATGAGGGAAATAAACTCAGAATAATTGTTATTCTTGGATATAAATGAAGGGAAACGACTCAAGTTGCTCATCAACATT